>NC_064857.1:67334263-67366763 GCF_024139225.1 Suncus etruscus | reverse complement strand
ACTTAAGCTAATATGCATGTACATGGAAATGTAAAAAATACTATGCCTCTAATGTTTAAGGAGTTACGTAAGTTTGATGGCTTTAGATTGCCTTGTGTGCTGTTAAGAAATATTATAATGTGCTACAATCTGGGGACTTGAGGGAAAAAGTAATTGCACATGGATTCTGTTTTATTTATCTTAACTTTCTTTGGTGAAAATTCAAAGTTAAGATATCAGCAAGGGGACTTCTTCTGATAATTATGTTATGGGTGATTGTCCTTCCACTGTAACTTTACCTTATCCTCTTTCTTTGCATCTTTTGTTCTCATAATTCATAATAAAAAAATTATAAAAAAAATAGCATACAAAGAGTAAATTTAAAAAAAAAAAAGATAAGAAATTTAAAAAAAAAGGAAAAAGTGTGTGTGTGTGTGTGTGTGTGTGTGTTGTGTGTGTGTGTGTGGTCTGATTAGGAATGTGTTTTTTTTTTATTAGGAATTTTTAATATCCATAAATGAGAGTCCTGGGAGTGGTCACCTGGTCACCTGTGTGTAAAGTTAATGATTCCTTTGGTTGTCAGTTTTGGGTCACGCCCAGTGGTTCTCAGAACTGGCTCAAGGCACCGAGCTAGTTGTTCCTGGCTGGGCTGGGAGCCGGGTGCTGGGGATTGAACCCAGCCTCCCACGTTGTCAGCTATTTCTTAATTAAGGGCAGGTTAATTAGTTTTTTGATAGGCGAAGCAATTACGCTCAATTCTCCCCCTTTACTTCTCTCAGTCTTTATCTTTTGAATAATCTCCCAGTCTCTGATGATTTCAAATGAATTCAAAAAGAAAGAAAATGTTTCTCGGGGGCTGGAGTATTAGTACAAAGTGGGTAAGGCCACTTGCCTTGCATGCTGCTGACTCGGGATCGATCCTGTATCCCGTATCGTTTTCCGGCCTGTAATTCCAACGTAATTCCTGAGTGCAGAGCTGGGAATAAACCCTGAGCACTGCCAGGTGTGACTTATAAAGAAAAAAAACCAAACGTTTGACACAGTCTGTCTATCTGTCTGTCCTGTCTGTCTCTCCCCCCACGTCTTTCTCCCTCCCTTCTCTCTCTTCTCTTGCTCCTCCTCTCTCTCTCTCTCTCTCTCTCTCTCTCTCTCTCTCTCTCTCTCTCTCTCTCTCTCTCTCTCTCTCTCTCTCTCTTTCTCCCCCCCCCCCCGGTCTACTTTCTTTCCTTGGATTGAACCCGGGGCCTCACACATGCAAGCCCAGTGCTCTACCATTGAGCCACAGCTTCATCCCAGCTACATCTATAATTGGAATTATGGTCCAATTATGACCCATGCCTCGGGATGGGTTTTCCTGTCTTTAAATTTTATTACCAGGCTTTCCTTTTGTCTCTTCTTTCCTTCCCCTTTGCTTCTACCCTTTCTCTTTTTCCCCTTGAAATTTGTTGGAGAAAAAAAAAGGTTGGGGCGGAGAGATAGCATGGAGGTAGGGCATTTGACTTGCATGATGGTGGTTTGAATCCCGGCATCTCATATGGTCCCCCGAGCCTGCCAGGAGCGATTTCTGAGCATAGAGCCAGGAGGAACCCTTGAGTGCTGCCGGGTGTGATCCAACCCTCCCCCCCCCAAAAGAAAAGATTATTTGTGCTGTAATTTTCCAGAATTTGGAATTTTGTCATTATATGTGATTATAGCAAGATTTCAATACCTTAAAAACTTTTTTTTTTACTTGGTTTTTACTTAAAAATGTACTCTTTAAAAAAAAAGTTAATCTGGATTTTTTTGGGGGGGAATAACTTAGAATAGAAATCTAAAACCAGTACTATAAACCATACTGAATCACTGATCTACCTAGCACACTGTTTTATACATATATATGTATGTTTTTGGCCCATATCCTAGTGGTCAAGGCTTAGTTTGGGTTTTAAATGTGATAGTTAGAATTTTTTTTTATCTTAGGGTTTTATAATCTTACTGGTGCTGTATTAGTATATACTTAACATTTATGATTGAAGTGTTTATATTTGCTGTGGGTGAAGCTTGTCTTGACTTTGCTTCCTTTTAGCAACCTTTTATGAAAAAATGTGCGGGAGATAGAGTAGACGGATCCTGGGATCATACTGAATTTTGCCTAAAATGACAGGGAAAGAAAGAAATGGGGGCTCAGGAGCAGGTTCTGGAACAGCCAAATTCTTAAGACCTGGAGCTACTACATGGGGAGTTGGTTGACTGACCCTCAACTGTAAACACATAAACATTTCATCAGCGAGGTTGTTTGTTTATTTATTTATTTATTTATTTATTTTGGCCACACCTGGTGATGCTCAGGGGTCACTCCTGGCTATGTGCTCAGAAATCGCTCCTGGCTTGAGGGGACCATATGGGACGGGTGTGGGGGGTGTGGGGGGGAGGGATCAAATCGCGGTCTGTCTTAGGCTAGCACGGGCAAGACAGACGCCTTACTGCTTGTGCCACTGCTCCAGTCCCTGAGGCAGTTTTTAATGTGAACTGGCAGTGATAGCAAATGGTGCTATCACCGTTTCTCTGCAGGGTCATCCCTAGCACGATGCTGAGTAATGAATGAGCAGAGCTAAGTTTCTGTCAGGTGTGTGGTGTCTTCCCATAGAGAGATGGAGTTTAAGCAGGTGCTGAAAATTGGAAGCTATGTGAGGACTTCATTTACTATTTTATTTTAATTTTTGTTTTTTGGGCCATACCCAGTGATGCTCAGGAGTTACTCCTGGCTCTGCGCTCAGAAATTGGGGGACCATATGGACCTTGGGGGACCATATGGGATGCCTGAGATCCTGGGCCAGCCGCGTGCAAGGCAAATGCCCTACTGCTGTGCTATTGCTCTGGCCCCTATTTATTTTTTGGACAATTTAAATAAGTCATAATAATATAACCTTCATGTATTTGCATAATTTTTTTTTTTTTTTACAATTTCAGAGCATTTTCAGTGCTGATATACGTTAGTTAGTGTCAGCATCTTACTGTTAAAAAATGCTTGGGGTGGAGGTAAGGCATTTGCCTGCATGCAGGTGGTTGGTGGTTCAAATCCCAGCATCCCATATGGTCTCCTGAGCCTGCCAGGAGTGATTTCTGAACATAGAGCCAGGAGTAACCCCTGAGCGCGGCTGGGTGTGACCCAAAACCCAAAATAAACAAAAACAAAAACAAAACAAAACAAAACAAAGAAATGCTTGGGGGGGGGCGGAGAGATAGCATGGAGGTAGGGTGTTTGCCTTGCATGCAGAAGGAAAATGGTTCAAATCCTGGCATCCCATATGGTCTCCCGAGCTTATCGGGGTCGATTTTTGAATGTAGAGCCAGGAGTGGCCCCTGAGCACTGCCGGGTGTGACTCAAAAAACAAAAAGAAACAAAAAAAAAAACCAAAAAAACTTGGGGGCCAGAATTATAGTAAGTGGTTAAGGCGCTTTGCCTTGCACGAAACCAACCTGGTTTTCACCACTGGTAAATGGTGGTTGGTCAGTATTTCTTTTCTAAGCAAAGCTGCAAAGAAGATGCTGAGAAAAAGAATCTTGACTATTTGGAGGAAAACAAGGGTAAGTTAAATAGCTGATGCCCTAGATGATCCCAGGCATCTCATATGGTCTCCCTGAGTCTAGCAGGGGCGATTCCTGAGCAAAATGCAAAAACAAATTGCACTACTGTGCAACAGCAAACAAATTCTAACAACTGATTCCATCACTTTATACAATGAGAGAGAGAGAGAGAGAGAGAGAGAGAGAGAGAGAGAGAGAGAGAGAGAGAGAGAGAGAGAGAGAGAGAGAGAGAGAGAGAGAGAGAGAAGAGATATGAGACCACCAGAGATGTCCAGGCTGACTTCCATTCCAAAGATCTCCTGTGACAACAGATAAAGCAACATATTTGTTAATGAAAATAGGTGCTCGTTACATAGAAACACTTTCTATCCATCCCAATTGGTCTGAATTCAGTCTGTTGCAATTCAAACACATGGCTCCATTAGTGTTCTTTTTTTTTTTTTTGGTATTTGGTTTTTGGGCCACACCCCGTGACGCTCAGGGGTTACTCTTGGCCATGTGCTCAGAAATCGCTTCTGGCTTGGGGGACGATATGGGACATTGGGGATCCAACCAAGGTCTGTCCTGGGTCAACGCGTGCAAAGCAAGCACCCTACCTGCTGTGCTATCTCTCCGACCCCCATTAGTGTTCATTCAAACAGTTTTCAAAAGCTGTAGAAAATGTAAATGAAATTTGCCAACCTGATAAGTGACTTATCCAATGTATAAAACCTGATTATTAACATCCATATGGGAGAATATCTGAGGAAATCTCGCTTTAAAACAATGACAGTCCGGGCTGGAGAGATAGCACAGAGGCATTTATTTGCCTTACAAGCAGCCGACCCAGGACCTCAGGTGGTTGGTTCAAATCCTGGCGTCCCACATGATCCCCCCGCCCCGTGCCTGCCAGGAGCTATTTCTGAGCAGATAGCCAGGAGTAACCCCTGAGTACCGTCGGATGTGGCCCAAAAACCTTTAAAAAAGAAAACAAAAAACAAACGACAGTCACCTCTTCAGCGGCCTTTCCCTGCTCACCAAGAAAGCAGCCATTGAGCATCATTTTAGTTCTCCAGGGAACCGAAATAAAGCCAGTGTCCAGATTCACTTCTGACTGGTCAGTATATCCACTAGAAGCAAGGACAGTGTTTCAGATTCAGTTTTTTTTTTTGCGCTTTATTTGGGGGGGGTTGGGGTCACACCCAGCGGGCATTCAGGGATTACTCTTGGCTCTGCACTCAGAAATAGGTCCTGTCAGGCTGGGGGGGTGGTGAGGAACGTATGGGATGCTGGGGATGGAACCCTGGTTCATCTTGGGTCGGCTGCATGCAAGGCAAATGCCTTACCACTGTGCTATTGCTCTGGCCCCATTATTTTGGTGGTCTTCTTTTGGTTTGATTTTTGTTTTTGGACTGTACCAGGTGGTGCTCAGGGGTTACTCTTGGCTCTGCACTCAGGAAATCACTCCTGGTGTTGCTTGGGGTACCCTATGGGATGCTGGGGAATCAGACCCAGGTTGGCAATGTGCCAGGCAAGTACCCTAACCTCTCTATTACTGCTCTGGCATAGTACCCTTTGTGATTTTTACTTTTCTTCTTCTTTTTTTTTTGATTCTTGGGGCACACCCTGTGACACTTGGGCTACTCCTGGCTATGTGCTCAGAAATTACTCCTGGCTTGGGGGACCATGTGGAACGACGGGGATCAAACCAAGGTCATCCTAGATGGGCCATGTGCTAGGTAAATGCCCTACTGCTGTGTTATCATTCAGGCCCCATGATTTTACTTTTTTGTTTGTTTGTTTGTTTGTTTTTTTAGGGCCACACCCAGCGATGCTCAGGGGCTACTCCTGGCTATGTGCTCAGAAATTGCTCCTGGCTTGGGGGACCATAGTGGGTGCTGGGAATCGAACCACTGTCCCTCCTAGGCTAGTACGAGCAAGTTAGATGCCCTATGCGTTTTGCCACTGCTCCATTCCGATTTTTTTTTTTCGAGCTTTACCACTCAACCAAGCTTTCTTTATTGAGTGATAAAGCTCTCCAAAAATTATGTGTGTGCACCAGCCCTGAACATTCCGTTCCGATTTTTACTTTTTATTCATCTTTATTTGTTTATTTTTGTCTTTTGGACCACACCCAGTGATGCTCAGGGGTAACTTCTGGCTCTGCTCAGGGACGTCACACCTGGTGGTGGTGCTCTGGAGATCAGATGGAATGCTTGATTGACCTGATTGACTGCATGGAAGACAAGTGCCCTACCCACTGTCCATTCTCTCCAGACCCTTGATTTTTATTTTATTTTATTTGTTTATTTAGTTTTTGGGTCACACCTGCTGGCGCCCAGGTGTTACTCCTGGCTCTGCTCTCAGAAATTGCTCCTGGCAGGGCCCAGAGAGATAGCACAGTGATAAGGCATTTGCCTTAGATGCAGAAGGATGGTGGTTCGAATCCTGGGATCCCATATGGTCCCCTGAGCCTGCCAAGATCGATTTCTGAGCCTAGAGCCAGGAGTAACCCCTGAGTGCTGCCGGGTATGACCCAAAAACTGGAAAAAAAAAAAAAAAAAACCTTAAAAAAAAAAAAAAAAGAAATTGCTCCTGGCAGGCTGGGGAAACCATATGGGATGCCAGGATTTGAACCACTGTCTGTCCTGGGTCGGCTGCGTGCAAGGCAAATGCTCTACTGCTGTGCTATCTCTTTGGCCCCTGATTTTTAAATTTTTATATGGACATCAGCCCCATCCTATGGGCTCCACTCGTAGGACACCATCATCTTCAGAGTCCCCACCTTCTACTGCCATCACATTGAGATGAAGTGTCAACCTAGGAATTTTGTGAGGCCACCTATCTGTAGTCCGTTTTAGACCACAATATTTCTTTACTAGCATCCCACAAGTTTTAACGTGGGGCATTTCAGTTTTCGCCTGGCACATACTTTGGGTAGTCGTACTAAATACATGCTTTTGTGGGCTCTGGGATGGAACTGGGGTTAAGCCTCATGAACTGGAAGCATCTACTACTACTGAATGGCTTCCCTCTCCTACTGTACTGATTACCTCTGGTTGTTTTTGATCACACCCACATCCTTGCTCACTCCTGGCTGGACCTCTATGGGTTGGTCTACTCCTGGTGGGGCTCATGTGGGATGCTGGAGATCAAACCCCGAGTGGGCTGCGTGCAAGGGCAGGGCCCCATCCCACTGTGTCATCGCCCCATCTGATTTTTGACTGCATAATTTCTTGGGATGAGGGTCTTCGTTTGTGATTGTGACGTAATTCAGTTCCCCCCTGTAATTTGGTGGATATTTGCTTTTCATTTGAGGTTAGGCTTGACAAATTGCTGGCCAATTGAGAATTGCCAGCTGGATCTTACTTACAGTGACTTTTTAGTTCTTAAAAGTTCCTTTAGACTTAGTGGAATTTTGAGGTATTAATGTGGTCACACTGTGCTTCTTTGGTGAATGCTTGGCAGACACTTCCCTTTTATGTGCTTTTCTCTCTTGCTGTCGCCCCTCAAAATGGCATCCACCAGGCTTAAATTGAATGGGACTCTAAATTCAGCTTGTTTATTTGCATTTTGATTTACTTGTTGACTTTCACTCTTGAGCTCATCCTGCCTTTTTAATTTTTTTTTCACATCTGATTTTTCTTATTGCTTTTCTTCAGCAGTCATTTTCTCTGCATTCGAGTTTGGAGGTTTGCCCTATTATTTGTTATTTATTAGTGGCTTACTCGACACAATTCGAATCTGTGACGTAAGTGGGCTACAATTAATCTTAGGTGCATCATCTTGGAAACAGAGACTTGACTAGGGGTTGTAAGCTGTATTCAGAAGGTCCAAGACTTAATTGAATTTTGTTTTGAGGCTACACACAACAGTACTTGGAGGTTAATACCAGCTCTGCTTTGAGGTCCCCGTGATGCTAGAGAAGGACCCAAGGCTCTCTTGGAGCTATTTGTTGGAGTTTAGAATACTTGATCTCTTTTGCATGCTTTCCACTCATAGGGATAATGATGATGATAATAATGTTGTTGTTGTTATTTTGAGCCACACCTGTCAGTGCTTAGCACTTACTCCTGGCTCTCTGATTAAGGAATCTCTCCTGGGAGGACTCAAGGAACATCATGGGGTCCTGGGCTTTGAATCTAGGTCAGCCTCCTTGCAAGGCAGTGTCCTGCCCACTGTACTATCTCTATTGCCCTTCATTATTGTTTTGTTTTTGTTTTGGGGCCACACCTGGTGATGCTCAGGGGTTACTCCTGGCTATGTGCTCAGAAATCGCTCCTGGCTTGGGGGACCATATGAGATGCCAGGGGATCAAACCACGGTCCATCCTAGGCTAGCGTGGGCAAGGCAAATGCTTTATTGCTTGCACCACTGCTCTGGCTCCTCATTATTATTATTATTATTATTATTTTTTGTTTGTTTGTTTGTTTGTTAGTTTGTTTTTGGGTCACACCCGGCAGTGCTCAGGGATTACTCCTGAACTCAGAAAATCGCCCCTGGCAGGCACAAGAGACCATATGGGATGCCGGGATTTGAACCACCCTCCTTCTGCATAAAAGGCAAACGCCTTACCTCCATGCTAGCTCTCCGGCCCCCTCATTATTATTTTTTAACTAGTATTTTTATTCTACTTCTTGACCTCTAAATTTATTTTTTTAAATATTTTTATTTATTGAAGAAAATGTGGGCCTGGAGAGATAGCACAGTGGCGTTTGCTTTGCAAGCAGCTGATCCAGGACCAAAGGTGGTTGGTTCAAATCCCGGTGTCCCATATGGTCCCCCGTGCCTGCCAGGAGCTATTTCTGAGCAGACAGCCAGGAGTAACCCCTGAGCACCGCCGGATGTGGCCCAAAAACCAAAAAAAAAAAAAAAGGCGCTAATATTTTTATTTAGCTAAGCACAGAAGCTTACCCTCTCTCTATGAATGTATAAAGGGGCTAATATTATTTTTTGTTTTAAGAATTCACGTTTTTACGACTTCATATCATCAAACTCCATATCATTAAACTTTATATCATCAAACTTTCAAAGAGTTTGGGGAAAAGAATAGACATCACTTCTCCCCCTTTATAAAAGAAGAAAGAAGTTGCACACTATGGGAAAGTCTCCATTAGAATATGGAAGTTTCTAGAAACGTAGAGACTTTGGTTCACATGTGGTTAGCCATCTAGCTCCTACATTTTCAATTTCTCTCTTTCCTCTCCAATTTTCCTTTTTTCTCCTTATTTGGCTAGGTTGGCCATTTAAAAAGTGCCCCACATCGGGTGGCTGAAATGAAAACAGCTTTCCTCCGAGTTCTGAGCCTCTGTTGTGGATCTGAGGGTTGGTGGCTTTGATCTAAGGAGACTGTCCGGGCTTGGCCAGTGCCACCTCTCCCTTCTGTGTCCTCAAGTCATCTTTCTAGGCGCTTGCGACCTGAGGCGTCTCTGTCCCCGTTTTCTCTCATAAAGATGAGTCACATTGGCTCGGGGCCCAGAGAGGAGCTGAATGACCTTCTTTTCAGTCAGGCACCTCTTCGAAGGCCCCGTATTGTCACAGTCTGAGGCAACCAGGGTTGAGATGTCAGCACAGAGATTGACTGAGCAGACACAGCTCAGCCCATTAGTCCCTGTGCCCCAGTTTTCTCCTTTCGGGGAGTGGGTGATCTTCTCTGTGTGAATTCTGACCATTAGCTCTCTGCAGGCTGGGCTGTGGCTCAATGGCCGAATTACAGGTTTCATATCTGCGAGCTCCTGTTTAGTTTCTGGCCTCATGAGAAGGAACAAAAATTATCCTAAAGCCTGCTTCTCTCTCCTCTAATTTATATGTTCAGAGAGGAAAGGTGTGCCTGGCTTGAAAAGTTTGGCATATACATGTTTATGGGTTGGTGTTTTGTGTTTTTTTTTTTTTTGGTGGTAGTGGCTGGTGTTGGGCTACCTATACCCAACAGTGCTTGGGAATTGGGATACCCTGGCTCTGTGATCAAAAGTCATTTCTGCTACTGCTTGGGAGACCATGTGGTGGAAGGGATTGAACTGGGGTCAGTTTAGCCCCTGTACCACTCCTCTAGAATATTTTAGCTTTTCCCTCCCTCCCTCCCTCCCTCCCTCCCTCCCTCCCTCCCTCCCTCCCTCCCTCCCTCCCTCCCTCCCTCCCTCCCTTCCTTCCTTCCTTCCTTCCTTCCTTCCTTCCTTCCTTCCTTCCTTCCTTCCTTCCTTCCTTCCTATCTTTGGGTCACATCACATCCATAGCAGTGCTCCAAGAATACTCCTGACTCGGTGCTCTGGGATCATTTCTGTTCCCAAGCATATGCTCAGCCCATTGAACTAGCTTTTAGGCTGTCTCTTTCCATATAAATTATTATTTTGTTGTTATTGTTGTTTGCAATACTCAGGTTATTTATTGCTCTGAACTCTTGAATTATTCTTGCTGGTGCTTGGGGGGGGGGACCACATGGGATGACAGGGATTGAACCCTGGTTGGCTGCATGTAAGGCAGAAGCCCTACTCACTGTGCTATCACTCTGGCCCCTTCTCTTCTCTTGTATTTCTGTCTCAGCATATGACTTTTAGCCATCTGGTTAGGCCAGTATCTTGTGTTGGGGTTAGGGGGGATGAATTTCTTAAGTTTGAAAAGCTACTGGTTCTCTACTTTCTCTGCATTTCACTGATTAAATATACTTTGTTGCATCTCAAAAAGAGTTGTCTCTTCCTCCCTGTTTAGATTTAGATGACAGGTAACCCCATTTTGGGTGAAGAGCCTGGGCTGCTGAAGAATAAAGAGCAAATGAAAGGGTTTCAGTATAATAGAGAAGGGGAATAAAGGGAGCTTTGTGCAGCTGGTCATGTGTCTGTTTACTTTAAGAATACTGTTTTCTGGCCTGGAGCAATTGGATGGCAGGGCGATTCTTGCCTTGCATTCAGCTGACCCACATTCAATCCCCAGCAACCCCTGAGGTTCCCCAAACCTTGCCAGAGTGATCCCTGAGCACAGTCAGGAGTAAGCCCTGAGCACTGCCAGATGTATTCTATATACCAAAACAAACAGAAAGGACAGTTTCTCCATTCCCCCTAATTCCTGGGTAGTCAAAATGAGAACTACATTTTCTTTTAAGAATCTGTGACCTGCCGCTTGATTTGAGTTTCTCAGCAACTAAGGCCTGGGTCATCCGGAGTGAATCTTCCATGGGTTCTAGAACAGCTGCATATCCGAAATAGCTGATGTTTACCCCTGCTACTTATTCATAATTTTAAGCAGAATCAGTCTGAAAATAATGTATTGAGTACTATTTAAAAAAATGTTTTTAGCATTGTGTTAGTGCTCAGGGGACCAAATGGGATTCTGTAGGTCTGACTGGACATATATACAAGGCAAGCAACCTTTCTGCTGTTCTTTCTCTCTCTCTCTCTCTCTCTCTCTCTCTCTCTCTCTCTCTCTCTCTCTCTCTCTCTCTCTCTCTCTCTCCCCCCCTCTCCCCTCTTTCCCTCTTTTCCCTCCCTCCATTCCTCCCTCCCTCCCTCCCGCCCTTCAGTTAAGTGTGAAGCTTCTAGAATGGTTGTTTTTAAGTAGAAGTCTGGGGGCCAGAGCAATAGCATAGAGGGAGTTTGCCTTGCATACAGCCAACCTGAGTTTGATCCCTGGCATCCCATGTGGTCTCCCAAGCCTGCCAAGAGTGATTTCTTTTTTATTGTTTTTTTTTTTTTTGTTTGTTTTTTGTTTTTTGGGCCACACCCGGCGTTGCTCAGGGGTTACTCCTAGCTGTCTGCTCAGAAATAGCTCCTGGCAGGCACGGGGGACCATATGGGACACCGGGATTTGAACCAACCACCTTTGGTCCTGGATCGGCTGCTTGCAAGGCAAACGCCGTTGTGCTATCTCTCCGGGCCCCAAGAGTGATTTCTGAACTCAGAGCCAGGAGTAACCTCTGAGCGCCACTGGGTGTGGCCCCCAAACCCCCAAACCAAACCAACAAATATAAATAGAAGTCTGAAGCATCTAGAATATTTGTGGGAGTAAGGCCTCTCTTCCTGGCCAAGCTCACCAGTGCCTTTGACCTGCAGTTGATACAAGTTAATACAAGAGCACACTAGAAAGGACAGCAGAAGGTGACCTCTTCCTAAGAGCTTGTTCTCTTAAGGAGAACCAAATAATTTTATCTTGTCCGCTTCCTTCTGAACCTCCCGGCCAAGAGTAGGACAACGACAAGTCTAGGGACAGAAACGCAGAGCAGAGAACAGAGTTCTCTTGGGGGGGGGGGGCAGTAAAGGCTTTCATTTGTATGCTGCCCAATTAGACTGTCCAATAAAAGACCGAATCCGTTAAAGAGCCTTTGTGTGGCTTCTGAATTCCTTGAATTTAGTGGCCGCACAGAAGCTTTATTCAGAGCATTCACAGGCCTGGCCCCCAGCTCCTATTCATGGAGTTCCTACTGCAGGAAGTTCTCACATTCATTTGAGGGGAGTTGGGGGGTACGTGGGGGGAGGAATGATGGGGAGGGGCTAGAGGAAAGGATTATGTGGGACTCTCTCCCCCCCCTCCACCATTCATTTCCTGCCCTGCGCCCTAAAAAATGAAATGCAACCCCCAAACAAAAGGTAAAAACTCAAGGAGAGAGAGTGGGAAAGGCCTTTCTCAAGAGATTCAGCGGCTTGCTGACTCCTGGGAACTGGCAGCTAAGTTGGATTCGCCCGTGCCCCCTGGCATCTACTTAACAGTAGCACCCAAATCCCCAGAAGCAGCATTTGAGGTCAACTGAGGGGAAAGAGGACCTGGAAGAATAGATGGCAGTGTGTGACACCACCACCCAATGGTTCCTTTCCTTTCTGAGCTTGAATGCATCCTAAAAGGCTTTTGTCTTTTGGTGGGTGGGAGGTGCCAGCCACAGGGGACTTACCCCTAAGGTGGTACCAGAACAGAGTTGGAAGTTGGCACCCAGGAGGAGAGAGTTCAAGTGACCATCTTAAAACCAGAATGGAAGTCAAAGAGCCCAAGGAATGCTGCTTATCCAACCTCTTTCCATAGTTAAAAAAAAATAATTTTGGGAGCTGGAGCAGTAGCACAAGTGGTAAGGGGTCTTCCTTGCCTGTGCTAGCCTAGGATGGACCGTGATCTGATCCCCTGGTGTCCCATATGGTTCCTCAAGCCAGGAGCGATTTCTGAGCGCATAGCCAGGAGAAATCCCTGAGTGTCACTGCTATGGCCCCAAAACAAACACCCCCCCAATAATTTTGAATGTGATTTCCCCTCCCCCCATTAACCAATAGATGCTGGATTGTTGCTTATATCCTCTCCTCCTCCCCCCCTCCCTAGGAGATCTTGGCATAAAGAAGGGAACTGAACAGTCTGTTTTGTTGAGCGAGGCTGGTGGTGGTAGAAAATAGTTAAGGGGCGTTGCTGTGGAATGGTCAGATGTTCCTTGAGCAATGGTGATTCCAGAACTCAAGGGAACTTTAACCTTGTTGAGTTTGTTTGTCTGTTTTTGGGTCATACCCAGCGATGCTCAGGGGTTACTCCTGGTTCTGTGCTCAGCAATCGCCCCTGGGACCATATGGGATGCTGGGAATCGAACCACCCTTGGTCTTGGGTCAGGCGATTGCCAGATTGCCAGGCAAACGCCCTGCTGCTGTGCTATCTCTCTGGTCCCAAGTTTTTTTTTTTTTTTTGTTGTTGTTGTTTTTTTGTTTGTTTGTTTTTTTGTTTTTTAATCTAGAAAGCTTGAAAGTGGGATTGAAGTGTCATTTATAGTCTCTGATTTATTATTATTTTTGTTTATTTGTTTATTTGAGCCACACCCAGTGGCACTCAGGGGTTACTCCTGGCTCTGAGCTTAGAAATTGCTCATGGTAGGCTTGGGGGACCATATGAGATGCCAGGAATCTGCCCCAAATTGGCCCGTGCAAGTAAAATGCACTACCACTGTGTTATCACTCTGGCCCCCCCCCATTATTATTATTATTTTTGTTTGCTTTTTGTTTTTGCACCAAACCTGGCAGTGCTCAGAGGTTAGTCCTGGCTCCATGTTCAGGAATCACTCCAGCCTGAGTGTGAGGGAGTGGAGAGTATGGAACTATAGGAAGAGATGCCAGAAATTGAACTGGGCCGTTCACATATGAGGCAGTTGCCTTCCTTGCTGTGCTATCACTCTGGCCCTTCTTGCTTTCTCAGTAGATCCTTGGTTGAACTAGTAGTATATATATATATATATATATATAAACAACAATATCAAACAGCTCCTCATTTCTATAATGTAAAATTTTACTAGAAAACACCATTGAATAAGTTAGATGATGACCAAAGGAAAGCAAAGACTATGGTTTTATGTGGTACCTTGTTTGCGTGTTGTGAAATGAGTTTTCAAACTTTTATTCTATTTTAATTTTTGATTTTTCAAAATTTTTTAAGACAAAAATAACAGGCCAGAGAGATAGCATGGAAGTAAGGCGTTTGCCTTGTATTCAGAAGAACGGTGGTTCGAATCCCGGCATCCCATATGGTCCCCTGAGCCTGCCAGGAGCTATTTCTGAGCAGAGAGTCAGGAGTAGCCCCTGAGCGCTGCCGGGTGTGACCGAAAAACAAAAACAAAAAAGACAATAATAACAGTTGTTTAAGAGAGATATGGTAGAAAAATCCCTGAAATAAAGAGCCTTTTGACTGTCTGCATAGGAAACCATATAATAAAGCCAGAATGGGGTCTTCAGTAGTTTTCAGTATTTCTTGAGAGAAATATCTCAGTTTTATTTTTTTGTCGAGAATGATAATGTGTTGTCGCATGTTATTCCACTTAAGCGTGCAATTAAAGCCGTCTTTTCTACTAGGAGAAATTGATTATAATGTTTCTAGCCAAGTTTGAAAACAAATGTTACACCAGAGATTTTCTGATATACAAGCAAATATTAAAATCACTCTGGAAGTGCTGTGAGTGGCTGCCAGTGGGCAGCCTTGAGAGCTGAACACCCAGGTGTGACTCAAAAGCAAACAAATAAACCACCAGTAACTTGTGAAAGAGAAACAGACCATATTTTCACATCATATTCCCAGGCACTTTGTTGTTTAGAATGAATTCTTTAGGGGGCCAAAGTGATAGCGCAGCAGTAGGGCATTTGCCTTGCACTCGATTGACCTAGGATGAACCACAGTTCTAACCACCTGCATCCCATATGGTCTCCCAAGCCAGGGGCGATTTCTGAGCACATAGCCAGTAGAAACCCCTGCAGGTCATTGGGCGTGACCCAAAAATGAAAAAAAAAACAAACATACCCCAAAAAGCTGTTTAATGGAATCACAGTGAGATACAGTTACAGAGTTGCTCATGGTTGAGTTTCTTTTTTTTTTTTGTGGTTTTTGGGTCACACCCGGCAGTGCTCAGGGGTTATTCCTGGCTCCAGGCTCAGAAATTGCTCCTGGCAGGCACGGGGGACCATATGGGATGCCGGGATTCGAACCAATGACCTCCTGCATGAAAGGCAAACACCTTACCTCCATGCTATCTCTCCGGCCCCCTCATGGTTGAGTTTCAGTCATACAATGTCCAACACACTTCACCTGTACACCAAGTTTCCTTCCTTCCCTCCTTCCTTCTATCTTCCTCCTCCTCCTCCTCTTCCCCCTTCCCCCGCCTCCTCCCTTTTCTCCCCTCCCCCTCCCCCTTCCCTACTGTGGTTTGTTACTGAGAGACATACATAGTATCATTTTCCCCTCCTTTTAGTACCCTACTTTTTTTTTTTTCTTGTATTTGGGTTTGGGCCTCACCCTGCCATGCTCAAGGGTTACTCCTGGCTCTGCGCTTAAAAAATCACTCCTGACAGGCTCGGGGTACCATATGGGATGCTGGGGATCAAACCCGGGTTGGCTATGTGCAAGGCAAATGACTTCCCCGCTGTGCTATCGCTTCTGCTCCAGCACCATGCTCTTGTCCGGAGAGATCATTCCCAACTCTTGTATATGCACTCCGGTTATTGTGACAAGTGCAGATGAATTGAGCAGATAGTGATTTCAGAATAGAAGTGTGATGGTGAGTTTTTTCTTTTTGGTAACACCTTTTTTCTTTTTCTCATCTTTGCTGGCAATTTTATGATGAAAGAGAAACTCAGCCATAGCTGATTTGTATCTCATTTAGAGCTATTCAAGTGTGATGTGTTTCTCCCAAGAGGTGCTTGTACAAATGACAGTGTTGGAAAAAAACCTTCGATTGCAGCTTCATCGAATATGTTTCTTCTGAAGTTCTAATGCCTCCTCCCCCACCTTTTTTGACTTGGGCCGCACCCGGCAGTACAAAGGGGTTGCTCCTGGCTCTGTGCTAAGGGTTATTTCTGGCACTGCTCAGGGGTCATTCCTGGGAGTGCTTGGGGGACGGGACCATATTGGATGCCAGGGGTCGAACTTAGGTCGGCACCTGCAAGGTAAACGCCCTACCTGCTGTGCTATTGCTCTGGCCCATGAACTACTAACACTTTTTAGTTGCTGTATCTTCTGATGAGGGAGATGGAGGTGCCGTGTCAGCTGAAGGTTGATCTTGTTCATATACTCAGGCATATGCAATTTGTTTGGATATTTTAGGTCCTTCATAGTTGGGGTTCAGACATTCAATGGACCAGGGCCAATCCTACCACCAGTGTCGATCTCCCTCCACCAATGTTCCCCAAGTGCATCCCATACCCACCCTACCCCTCAACCTGCCAGTGTAACAGATCCATTTTAAGTTTAGATGATTAAAGTTTGGGTCTCTTGATTCCGTTGTTGTTGCCTTCAGCTTGGATATTTATTCATTTATTTATTTTGGGGAGGGGGTTAACCCAACAGCACTCAGGGGCTACTCCTGGCTCCACGCTCAGAAATCACTCCTGGCATGCTTGGGGACCATATGGGATGCCGGGATTCAAACCAGTGACCTTCTGCATGAAAGGCAAATGCCTTACCTCCATGCTATCTCTCCAGCCCTGGCTTGGATATTTAGTCTTTTTTTTAATACTACCAGTGCATCTGAGACTGCTTGACCCTTGGCCCCCATCCTTTCGTCTTTGTGTTTTCCTCCTGTCATTTAGTTTCTTTCCTTCTCACTATACTCTGGTGCCAACGGTGTTCGAGACAACTCCCATTTAGGTCATTGAGGATTTATTCTTGACTGCTCCGTTAGGAGTCATTCCTGACAGTGCTTGCGGGACCACCTGTAGATCAAACCAAGTTTGTCTGTGTGCAAGCTATGCACCAAACCTCTGAACTCTCACTCTAGCCACCAACACTCGCCTTATTTTTTTTTCTTTGAAAGAGGCCACACCCTGTGGTGCTCTGGGGGGATTACTTCTGGCTGTACACTCAGGAAACGCTCCCGGTGGGCTTGGGAGACACATGGGATGCTGGGGATCAAATTCAGGTCAGCAGCATGCTTGGCAAATGCCCTACCTGCTGTATTATCTCTCCAGCCTCTTCCCTTAGTTTTAAATGTGAAATGAGGGAGACATAAGTGGAAGTAGTTATCTGAGTTTAATAGGAAGTTGTTTTTAGTGGGCCAGTAGCTTTGAAAGATACCTTTGATTTGGGTTGAGGAATGGGGCGAGCGTAGGCCATGCACATGGGAAATAGTTAAAAGGGAAAAATGGTCCCTGCTGATTTGGATGGAATGCTTTTATGTTACTGCCAGAAGTTTTCTTTATTTCATTTCTCTGAAGTTATAATAATTTATAACCGTGGATTAACACCGCTCAGTTTCAAATGGAAAAATGGGAATAGCCAGTCATTTTCAGAAACATTATCTAGAATGGTAGTTCTCTGCCAGGGGTCGCTTTGCCCCAGAGGGCACTTTGGGTCATTCCTGGAGGTACATTGGCCGCCATCACGGAGGCAGAGTGAGATGACTGGTATGGAGAAAGCAGAGACCAGAGGCTGTGCTGTAAATGCCTCCTACCACCCAAATCACCTGATTATAGATGCCAGTTTTGTGGAGGTGCTGAGATCCTGATGGCCTGAGTGAATGAAAAGCTTCGATTTCATCTCACAGAAACATGCCTGAGTTTCCAAAAATTTCAAAGTTCTTATGATTCTTATGGGAAGAGCACTAAGATGACCAAGATTGAGAAAGAAAAATAAAAAAGAGAGAGAAAGAAAAAAATCCATACAGGAAGGACAGATGGAAGGAGGTTGTGTCCTGGGAGGGTCTTAACATTATTTCTCAAATGACCTGCCAAGGTAGAGCCTGTTTTTATTGTTTTCCCCAAAGATGTGACCCCCCTCTGTGTGCAAGGCACGGATGCAAACGTGCACAAGAAGTTGGGGCCTCTGTTGCTCCGAATCTCAGATTCTGTTCTTATTGGAAAGAACTTGGGGGCTGTTTTTCTCCCTCAGATGGAGCCTAGCAAGCTCAGGATGCAGGCAGAGATGGTGCAAGTTCACATGTGAGCTTGGGGAGGAGTGGGGGGCAGGAAGGGGAGGAGTGCGGAGTGACATAGGAGGAGGATCTATGAGCTTTGGTGGAGGTAGAAGCAAAGGAGAAAACGGTGCTTCTGACTCTTCCTGTGAACATAGGAAGTGGGAAGATGCCAGTTTAGGGTGTAGGGGGATGGCTTTGGTCTCTGAGAACGTGCTGCTGAATGTGGTTGTTTGGGCTGTGCACTGCACAATTTTAGGGGACCTTGTTCCAGAGGAAAGTCTCTGGTCTGTCGGGCGCTACCCTGTTTGCCTCCTCAGACCTGATCAGAGCCAGCGGCCCTTTCCACAGAACATAGCCAGCCTGTGTTTCTATTTAACCCCCACAGATTCAGCAGATGGGTATAGTTATTATTTATTTTATTTTGGGGGCGTGTGTGTGACCTCTATGGGCAGTGTTCGTGGCACCATGAGGTGTAGCAAGATGTCTGTTTCATCCCTTGAGTCACTCCTCTGGCCAGGTAGGTTTATTTTCAAGAAACTGAGATGTGGGGCCGGAGCGGTGGTGCAAGCGGTAAAGCGTCTGCCTTGCCCACGCTAGCCTAGGATGGACTGCGGTTCGATCCCCCGGCATCCCATATGGTCCCCCAAGCCAGGAGTGATTTCTGAGCATAGCCAGGAGTAACTCCTGAGCGTCATTGGGTGTGGCCGAAAAACAAAAAAAGAAAAAAAAAGCCTGCTTCATTAAAAAAAAAGTGGACAATGCTCTTAACTTTCTCTTTGCTATATGGCATGATGCAAAGAGAGGACTGGAGGAAGAGAGCAGGAAGAAAAGACTCATTTGCTGCTTCCAGAAGGACTCATTCAGTGGGTTCCTAGAGAATAAATAGATGAAAGGGTTTTCTACAGTGAAAAGAAAAAAGAAAAAAAGAAAAAGGAGAAACATGCTAGGACGTTAATGTAGGTTCTGCTTTGGGCTTGTGGAGCTCTTTGGCCATGGAAGTGTATTTGGAGGTGGGTGTTCTGCAGACACAGCTCACTGGAACTGCCATGTCTTTGGTTGGTTGTCTCATCTCAGTTGTCCAGATGCCATTTGTGGATTAAGGAAGAACCACTTTATTCTCAGATAAAGCAACATTTGTATTATGGTAGACGTTCCCTTTTGCTTTTGGTTGTTTAATTTGTTTTGATCACACCTGCCTGGCAGTGCTCAAGGTTGCCTCCTGGTTTTATGCTCAGGGATCACTCCTGGTGGGGCATTGGGTGCCTTATGTAGTGCTGGAAACTGAACCTATATTGTCTGCTTGTAAGACCCGCGCCCTTCCCGCTCTTCTATTTTGCTAACCCCAGAAGTTCTCTAAATTGGCTCCACTCTGCTCTCTTTGGAGCACCATCACTGCTCAAGTGGCTTGATGCATCTCTGATTCATGCCGTTGTGTTTGTATAGATGTTTGCTCCTTCAAAATAGGTCCCAGATTTTTTTTTTTTTTTTTTTTTGGTTTTTGGGCCACACCCGGCGTTGCTCAGGGGTTCCTCCTGGCTGTCTGCTCAGAAATAACTCCTGGCAGGCACGGGGGACCATATGGGACACCGGGATTCGAACCAACCACCTTTGGTCCTGGATCGGCTACTTGCAAGGCAAACGCTGCTGTGCTATCTCTCCGGGCCCAAGGTCCCAGATTTGACTCCACTGTCACTGCCATCATTTCTTCACTGGGTTTACTACAGTAGCCCACTTCTTGGCTTCATCCACCCAACCAAAACAGTTCTGTTCAGAATGAAGTCAGGGGCTAGAAAGCCAGTAGAGAGGATAAGACACTTGGCCTGAAGCCATGACATTGGTTCAAATCCTGGCACTGTAGGCACAGCCATGGCCTCGGAGTACTCCAGGCATGGACCCTCAGTGTCACAGGCACAGCTCCATAGACTCCTGAGTACCTCATGGCTTCAGTACCACAGGAATGATCCTCGAGTACCTCAGGCACGAACCCTGCATACCACAGGCACAGCCTCCGAGTACCCTGAGGCACAGCCCCTGAGTGCCTGAGCGTGCCCCTCCCCATGATAAATGGTGCTTACTAAAATTGGGTCAGACCCCTCTTCTCAAGGTCCTCAAGTAAAGGCCACGCATGCAGTCCTGCCTGGTTACTAGAACAGTGATAGGCTTGGCAGGACGGCACGGGCTCAGCATTTGTTGAAATAACCACTGGGTCCCCCGTTATTTTTTTTTTTATTTTTTTTGGTTTTTGGGTCACACCTGGCAGTGCTCAGGGGTTATTCCTGGCTCCAGGCTCAGAAATTGCTCCTGGCAGGCACAGGGAACCATATGGGGCGCCGGGATTCGAACCGATGACCTCCTGCATGAAAGGCAAACGCCTTACCTCCATGCTATCTCTCCGGACCCCTGGGTCCCCCTTTAAAGAAATAGGGTGTTTCCAAGTATGCTGCTAAATGCAGTGTAAGTAGAAATCTTGAGCTTTTTCTTGGCTATCACCCAAAGAACTGTGAATACACATTTCTGTTAGAATGGAATTGGCGATATTTATCTTTATAGGAGTCTACATCTTTCTCATCTTCACAGGCTCTTTTTCCATTATTAAGCAATTGAATCTATCCGTCATAAGAAGACTTAAAAAATGTGATCCTGGGGCCAGAGAGATAGCATGGTGGTAGGGCATTTGCCTTGCTTGCAGAGGGATGGTGGTTTGAATCCTGGCATTCCATATGGTCCCCCAAGCCTGCTGGGAGTGATTTGAGCCTACTAGAGCCAGGAGTAACCCCTGAGCACAGCCGGGTGTGACATTCCCCCCAAAATAAACCAAATGAAAACAAAAACAAAAAATGTGATCCAGAGAAAGGAGAACTGAATGCCTGGTGTCACAGAAGCAACTATAGCACTTAGGAAGTCGCATTGGGCTTTGCCAGCTATGTAGTCAGTTTGATGGCTCTTTGGTGTCTGGGCACATTCCCTGACTGATGCCCGATGGATTCTCCTCTGCTACTAAGACTCTGAGCTGTTTCCAGTCAGGAAATGTGTAACATGCAGGTGACATGTTCAGAAGTGGGACTTATGACCATCATTTGACACTGATGGCAGCCTATATGCTGAAACAAGTCACCTCCTGCCTGCATTCCGACTCCCAGGATGAAGGAACTTCTCTTTACTCACACCACTTGGTGTGGTTCTTGCTGATGTCACCTCCAAACAATTAGATTCATACGAAGAGTCATTTCCTCCAGATACTGACTTTGAAAGTTTGGCTTTTTGGGGGAGGGGTAAGATGGGGTGTGTGCATGGGGGGTTTGCAACTTGGCTTAGAAAAATGGACCATTTTGCCAACGTCTCATCATGGGTCAAAGAGAGAACATGGGCCACAGTGATTTTCGATCCCTTGGATGAAAGCGTTTGCTTTTGAAGTTGGCTCTTCTAGAGTTAGTTGGGCACTCAGCTAGTCCCAGGTCCCAGGGCAAGCGTTGAGTTAAGCCCTCAGCCTTCTCACCCTGCAGCTGTTCTCAGCAGCCTTGCCTCCTCCTCCTCTCCGAGAGCAATCGAGTCCATTATGCTCTCTATGTCTTTGATAGGGGCTCTCTTGGACCTGGCTGCTTGCTCAGCTGTTCTCTCCTGCGGAATTCCTTTCATGCAGTGCAACAAACCTTCCCCATCACCTGTCTTGTTGATCTGGCAGACTGTGCCTGCCTGGGGCCAGGGTCAGGTGCAAGCTGGGGTAGAATTCGGGTGTGTCCTGTGTCCACAGAGGTGCGGAAACCGCCCTGTCACTCCTGTTTAGTTGTTTTTCTACCAGCATACCTGAATGAACTAAAGCATGTTTGCCTGTCCAGTGAAGCCTTCTGCAAAGAGGAATGAGTCGATGGTGTTGGGTAGTGTTGCTTAGGGCACTTGGATGCAGGCGAGGGAGCTGCAACAGAACAGATGAGGAGGCGTTGAGGAAATCATCTCTTTTGGACCCACAATATCTCGTCAGAAAGTTGGGCTGCTCAGCTGTTGTGTCTGAGGTTAATGGGATGTGTCCTCTTCTAATTTGCTATCAGTAATTGCATGCCATGCCCCAACTTCAGCATGTTAATCAAGAGGGAAAATCCAAGTTGTGGTTCTAATTGTTGTATCGGTCCATTTGTTACTGTTATATTACTGTTGTCTTTCCTGGATTCCTAGTATGTGTCTGGAGGGCCAAACTAAGCTGCTTAAAATGAACCATTGGCAGATTTTTAAATTTAATTAATTAATTAATTAATTAATTTTTTGGTTTTAAGCTGGCCAGCGAGAAAATAACATTTTTGTTTTTCTACAAAACAAAATTGTAGGGACCACATTCAGTGATATTCAGATGCTACTTTCTCCAGGGCCTATGCCCTAGGGCCTTGATGGCAAACCTATGGTGCCAGTGGTGGCATGGGAAGGCCTTGCAGCTGGCATGCGGGAAGGTCTGCAATTAAGATATGTGGCAAGGTGGGAGTCGAGTGTGCCAGTGTCTGCTTTGCAGCTCACCTGGTAACAGGGCCGGGCTGGCCATTGGGAGGACCGGGCCTTGTACGGCAGTTTGGGCACTCGGGCTCAAAAGGTTAGCCATCATTGCCCTAGGGGTATGTCTATGTTCTTCCTTCCTTTTTCTTTCCTTCTTTCTTCTTCTTTCCTGGGGCTGGGGAGCTATGAGATGCTAGGGAGTCAATCTGGGCCACTGGCATGCCAAGGATGCCCACTGCTTGTTAGCATTATCTTCTGACCCTCAGTACTACATTGAAAAACTAGTTGACAATGTTAAATGAAGGGCCGGAGTGGTGGCACAGGACATAAGGCGTCTGCCTTGTGCGTGCTAGCTTGGGATGGACCACAGTTCGGTCCCCCAGCATCCCATGTGGTCCCCTAAGCCAGGGGCGATTTCTGAAGCATAGCCAGGAGTAACCCCTGAGCGTCACTGGGTGTGCCCCCAAAACCAGAAACCAAAAAAAGAAAAATAAAAGATAATGTCAAATGATCTCATAGTTACTGTTGTAGGCTACACAAGTTTAGCTGTTTTATTTTAGACTTTCTTCATTAATGTCTGGATAGATGATCTTGAAAGCTTTTAGTTCAGTTATTTTACTTTTGTTTTTGCAGTGCTGGGGATAAAACCCAGGGCCTCACATGAACGGCAAGTGCCTTTCTGCTGCTCATATTCCTAGTAAAATAGCTTTTACTATTGCATAGTTGTGAGATGGTTGAGAAGTCCTTTTGTGACTAGCTAGAACTCCATTTTTATTATTGTTGTCATTATTATTATTATTTTCCTCTTCTGTCTTTTCCTCCTCTCTTCCCCTTCCTTCCTTCCTTCCTTCCTTCCTTCCTTCCTTCCTTCCTTCCTTCCTTCCTTCCTTCCTTCCTTCCTTCCTTCCTTCCTTCCTTCCTTCCTTCCTCCCTCCCTCCCTCCCTCCCTCCCTCCCTCCCTCCCTCCCTCCCTCCCTCCCCCCACTTATTTTTTTTTTTGGGCCACACCCGTTTGATGCTCAGGGGTTACTCCTGGCTAAGCGCTCAGAAATTGCCCCTGGCTTGGGGGGGGCATATGGGACACCGGGGGATCGAACGATGGTCCTTCCTTGGCTAGTGCTTGCAAGGCTCTCTACCTTACCTCTAGCGCCACCTCACCGGCCCCATCCTTCCTCCTTTTCTATACTCTCTCTTCCTCTCCCTTTTTTATCCTTTCTCTTCCTCCCCACCCCCTTCCCTTCTCCTCTTCACCAATGCTCAGTTACTCCTAATTCTGAACAAGAGGATCACTCCTGGTGGGTTCAGGGGACCATATAGTGGTTGCCAGGAATTGAACCTGGGTTGGCTGCATGTAAGGGAAGTACCTTAACCGCTGTGCTGTCTTCTTGGCCCCCAACTTTTAATTCTGCCCACTTTATTACTCCTTAGACTCATTTAGTTTTTTTTTTTTTGTTTTTTTTTTTTTTGATTCTCATCAATTCTTGCCATCCTCAAACATAACTCCTTTCCCCTTA
Organism: Suncus etruscus; assembly: GCF_024139225.1. Taxonomy (NCBI): domain Eukaryota; kingdom Metazoa; phylum Chordata; class Mammalia; order Eulipotyphla; family Soricidae; genus Suncus; species Suncus etruscus. Next base: position 67,342,901 of record NC_064857.1, on the reverse strand, counting down.
CTGTCTCATTTGATTTTTTTTGAGGGGGGGCTTGCTTTGGGGTTACATACATACAAGTTATTCCTGGGTTCGTGCTTTGGAGTCACCCAGGAGATGCCTAGGGATTAAACCCAAACCTCCAGTGTGCAAAGTCTATACTCAGCTCATGGAGCTCTCTCTTTAGCCCCTAATGACTCATTTGTGAAATAAAAAGGGAAACATTTGGCAGAAAATGGTTTTGTATCTGGACCAGAGAGACTACAACAGCAGGTCTGTGCTTGCCTTGCACACACTGGCCTGGGGTTGAGCCCCAGCACCACACATAGTCCCTCGTGTACCTTCAGGAGTAATCCCTGAGCAGAACCATGAGTAGCTCCAAAATTAAAAAAACAGAAAACAAAAAACACAGCAGCCTTTGAACTGTGCTAATGTGCTATCTAATTTATAATTGGATCGTGTCCATTTTGACAAAGTATAAGGTGAAGACATTGTTCTCTCTTCTTACCCCCTACCTAACACTTTTTGCTGTTCCTTCATATCTGGCGAGGGCCAACACAAACAAGATAATGAATTTTTCAACTTTGTATTGTGCTATCTGGGAACTCTATTTTATATTTTAAGGGAATGGACAGTATTAGGACGTGTGTGTGTGTGTGTGTGTGTGTGTGTGTGTGCGCGCGCGAGTGTGCGCATGTGTATCCAGTGATTCAGCACACAGCCTGGTGTTGTGTGTGTGTGTGTGTATGTGTGTGTCCAGTGATCCAGCACACAGCCTGGTTCTCTCCCCTGTTCAACGAGCCTCTGACTAGACCAATGGCAGGTAGACCCATTAACCTAGCAAATGTCCCCAACAGACTGATTTATGGCCCAGTCACAAATTTCAGCTGTGCCCTTTAAGATCAAGAAGGTCGGGGCCGGAGAGATGGCATGGAGGTAAGGCGTTTACCTTTCATGCAGAAGGTCATCAGTTCGAATCCCGGCGTCCCATATGGTCCCCCGTGCCTGCCAGGAGCAGTTTCTGAGCACAGAGCCAGGAAAAACCCCTGAGCACAGCCGGGTGTGACCCAAAAACCACAAAAAAAAAAAAAAAAAAAAGATCAAGAAGGTCAAGTGGCTGTTTTGTTTCTGCATTTTGACAGGGTTTTGTCGGGGGAGTGGAGAACTCCTTCCTCCTCACATCCTCACTCCAGGGTCCGGGCTGTGGGACCAGAGTCTGGGATGTTGCTTGTTGCCAGGAAAAAGGGGATGGGGGAGATTGTCAGCTCCAATGGCTCAAGGGATAGGGCCCGACCCGCTCCGGAAGTGGAAGCTCGGTGCAAGGCATGGCTCTCGCCAGTGCCTTAGGCTGCAGTAACGGGCAGGCTGAGTCAAGCAGGCTTAGATCCTACCGGAAATTACTATTTCTCAACACTGAGGATCTAGAAGCTGCTGGAGGCCTTAGGCAAAAGTCAGATTCCAGGGGCTGGAGCGATAGCACAGTGGGGTGGCATTTGCTTGACATGGTTGACCCTGGTTGGATCCCAGGCATCCTATATGGTCCCCCCCCCCCCCAGCACCATCAGGAGTGATTGCTAAGGAGTAACCCCTGTGTACCGCTGGGCTGGGTGCAGCCCAGAAACTGGATTCAAGGGGCTAGAGCCATAGTACTGTAGAGAGAGTGCTTGCCTTGTATATGGGTGACCTGAGTTAGATCCCCAGCAACCTATATGGTCCCTTGAACACCACCGGGAGTAATTCCTGAGCACAGTCAGGAGTAAGCCTTGAGCACCACTGGTTCTCGCCCCAAACCCAAACCTTAAACAAACTTGGTATAAGCAAGTTCAGAAGACAAAGAGCCAGATTGATGGGATGTACATTGTCGTGTCCGTGTGACACTGAGTAGGTGCCAGGCGGCCCATTAGCAGAAAGCCAGGCTGCAGGTTCGTGACTGCTGCAGTTATGGGGCCTCCCCTAAACAAACAGCAGCCTCCACAGAGCACCCCAGAGGCAGCCCAGTGCTTTTAGTAGCTTGGAAACAGTTCCGGTTTTGCTGAATGATGAGATAAAGCTCTCGTATGAATTCTATTTTTTTTTCTATGTAACGTCTATTTTAAAAAATAATTTTTGGGGCCCGGGAGCAATAACGCAGTGGTAGTGGCAATTTGTAGACTGAGTATTTGGCCCTTTTCCTTGCCTCTTTTTCCCCCTGCTCCGAGGCCTGTGTGGGCACATCCCGCTCAGAGTCCACTGCACGGACCTTTGCATCCTGCCTGTTTGGCACCAGACCCTTTAGGTATTTACTTGTTGTTATGAACAAGATCCTTTCATTTTTGTGTGTAGAGGGTTTGGAAGAAATGCATTCAGTCAGTTTTTCAATGCTTCAAGTTCCAGAATTTGGATGTTTTTATTATTTACTTACTTACTTTATTTATTTACTTATTTATTTATTTTTGTTTCTTTTTGGCCCACACTCGGCAGAGCTCAGGGGTTATTCTTGACTCTGCTCTCAGAAATCGCTACTGAGGGCTGGAGAGATAGCATAGAGGTAAGGTGTTTGTTTGCCTTGCATGCAGAAGGTCGGTGGTTCAAATCCCAGCATCCCATATGGTCCTCTGAGCCTGCCAGGAGTGATTTCTGAGCGTAGAGCCAGGAGTAACTCCTGAACGCTGCTGGGTGTGACCCAAAAACCAAAAACCAAAAAAAAAAAAAAAAAAAAAGGAAGGAAGGAAGGAAGAAATCGCTGTTGGCAGGCTCTGGAAATCATATGGGATGGTGACAGGGTTTGAACTCTGGTCCGTCCTGTGTTGGACATTTGCTTGCAAGGTGAATGACATACTACTGTGCGATCACTCCAGCCCTGGGTGCTTTTATTTTTTTTTTAAGAGCGTACAATTTATTTTTATGTTTATGAAATTCAAGACCAAATTTGAGTGACAGAAAACGAATCAGGGGTCAGAGTGGTGGCGCAAGTGGTAGGGCGTTTGCCTTGTACCTGGCTAATCTAGGACCGACCTTGGTTTGATCCCCTGCATCCTATATGATCCCCCAAGCCAGGAGCGATTTCTGAGCGAATAGCCCAGGAGTAACCCCTGAGCATCACTGGGTGTGGCCCAAAAAACAAAATAAAAAAAAAAAAAAGGAAAGAAAGAAAACAGATCAGTATTTGAGTTGGAGAGAATGTAATGGAAAATAAAGATAGACTTGGGGCCCGGAGAGATAGCACAGTGGCATTTGCCTTGCAAGCAGCCGATCAGGACCAAAGGTGGTTGGTTCGAATCCCGGTGTCCCATATGGTCCCCCGTGCCTGCCAGGAGCTATTTCTAAGCAAACAGCCAGGAGTACCCCCTGAGCACCGCCAGGTGTGGCCCGAAAACCAAAAAAAAAAAAAAAAAAAGATAGACTTACACAAGTAAATTTTGGAGTCATACCTTCTGTGTTAACCCTCAGGCCCAGCCAAAACTGAAAAAAGGGAACTACATAGCTTATAGAATGGTGGCTGCCCTCTTGCATTTGGACTTAGCGAACTGGTGTTCATATGTGTAAAATGCCATTTTCCAAGCGTTCCTACTCCAAACTGAAAGCCCATTTTTATTTTTTGTTAATCGGGAAGTAGAAATCACCCTCCCTCCGCCCCAACCATGTTCTAAAAATGTTCATTATTCTTTGGATGGTAAAATTACTTGATTATAGTGAACTCTCTTTTGAACCAAAGTAAATTGTACCCTTTTTATGCAGTAATTAATAATGTAGCTTTGGGGGAAAAAATTAAGCAGGGATTTGAGGAGTGGGGAGAGCTCATTCAGGGCCAGCAAACCAAATCTGTGGGCCTGAGTGGAGAAGGGGGTGTCAGGGAGGCTCTGCCCAGCCTGGGGGGGGGCGCTTTTCCTTCAGCACCCCTATCCCACCTCACTCTTCTCATAGTTGATATGTAGAAAAGGAGCTGGAGAGATAGCATGGAGATAAGGCGTTTGTCTTGCATGCAGAGGGTTGGTGGTTTGAATCCCTGCATCCCATATGGTCCCCCGAGCCTGCCAGGAGCGATTTCTGAGCGTAGAGCTAGGAGTATAGGAGTAACCCCTGAGCGCTGCCAGGTGTGACACAAAAACAAAGAAAAACAAAAAGAAAAAATGAGAGACAGGTTAGAACTTACATTTCTATGCCTATTCCACATTCCTATCCTTTTAGGCTGGTAACCATTAGAAGTCACTATTTTAATCTCTTTGGTTTTTGAGCCATACTCAGAGGTGCTCAGGAGCTGTGTCTGACTCCTGGTATTGGTTTATAGCTCCAGTGTATTGCAGGCAAAGCATCTGCTCAGACATACCCCTGTGGTCCCCAAACTGTCTATTTTTGAAGATCAAACCAGAGCCTAGGAGTTAGCATAGCAGTCAGGAAGCTTAGGCATATGTGGGGACTGGGTTTGGTTCCCTGTACCATAGGAGCCCCGAGCACTGTCTGGTGAGGTCCTAGGGTGGGGAGCTCTGCTGGGTGTGGCCCTGAACAACTTTAGCAGCAGCCGGGGGCTGGGGAACCCCAGCATCACTGGATTTGAGCTGCATCACCCTCTCCAACTCTGACTCCTGCACTGTTGGCCAAAACTCAGTGCTGGGTCCCAGTCTTCCTGAGCACTGCCTGGGCTTTTCCCCAAAGAAATGATGAAACTGAGATCAGTTCAAACCAGTCCTTGGAGTCCCTTTGTGTACTTATGCAAATTCAGAACTACCTACCAAACAAACACTGTTTCTGTCTCTGGTATATCCACTTTCTAGGTATTTAGTGAACTAACCTCGTCTTTCCCTCCCTCCCTCCCTCCCTCCCTCCCTCCCTCCCTCCCTCCCTCCCTCCCTCCCTCCCTCCCTCCCTCCCTCCCTTCTCTGTTTTTTTTTTTGGGCCACACCCAGTAATGCTCAGGGGTTATTCCTGGCTCTGCACTCAGAAATTACTTCTGACTTGGGGGACCATATGGGATGCCTGGGATAGAACCCGGGTCCATCTTTGGTCAGCTGTGTGCAAGGCAAACGCCCTACTGTTGTGCTACTATTCTGGCTCTTTTTTTGTTTTGTTTTGTTTTGTTTTGTTTTTCGGTCACACCTGTTGGTGCTCAGATGTGCATAGCACCTGGTTCTACATTCTGGAATCACTCCAGGTGGACTGAAGGGATCATCTGGGATGCCAGGGATTGAACTGCACATTGGCCTCATGCAAGACAAGTACCCTACCCGCAGTACTCTATCACTCTGGTCTCTTACCTTTTTTAAAAAAATTAATATTTTAATTAATTTTTGGTTTTGGGGCCACACCCGGTGGAACTCAGGGGTTACTACTGGCTCTGCACTTAGAAATTGCTCCTGGCAAGCTCAGGGGACCATATGGGATGTCTGGAATCAAATTGGGTCTGTCCTGGGGTTGGCAGCGTGCAAGGCAAATGCCCTGCCGCCACTATGCTATTGCTCTGGCCTCCCCAAAAGTAATATTTAAACAATTGTGCTTTGGGGCATAGTGGAGACGCCCAGGGCTTACTCCTGCTAGTGTTCTGGAGACCATCTGCATTGCTGGGAGTTTATTTTTTTTTTTGGCCACTCCCGGCAATGCTCAGGGGTTACTCCTGGCTGTCTGCTCAGAAATAGCTCCTGGCAGGCACAGGGGACCATATGGGACACCGGGATTCGAACCAACCACCTTTGGTCCTGGATCGGCTGCTTGCAAGGCAAATGCCGCTGTGCTATCTCTTCGAGTGCTGGGAGTTTTGACCAGCAAGAGACTTAGCCCCTGTACTGTATCTCTGTGGCCCCAGTTTTCCCCCTGAAAAGAATAAAGAAATTTTTTTAAGTTTTAAGTGAAAGACAGACAGATTGGCTTCTTCTCACATGGTTATTTCAGTGAGAGGAGGCCTTCTCCCCCCCCCCCCCACCCCAAGGTTAAATCCTAGGTCACATCCAGACTCCTGGAAAGCCAAATCCTTGCAGAACAAGGAAAACGGAAAATTTTGTGCCTGCTATTAATGTCATCTTTACAGATCCAATGTTTGTGAGTCAGAAGCAAGATTCATACTGGGAATGTTTATTGGTTGGATTCTGTGAGTGCTGGAGAAAGAGAACAGACTTTGAAAGACTTGCTCAGCTGCAAACATATCAAGGATCTGAGAGCTCGTGATGGATGGTTGGGGTCATGGGGACCAGCACATAGCCTTCCATCAAGGTCCCTGTCAAAGCTGAGGTGGAAAGAGCTGGTCTGGGGGCGTCAGGAGACAGTACAGTCTGACCCCAGATCCATTTCCGGCACTACATGCTTCCTCCAAGCGCTGCCTGGAGATCCCCAGCACAGTCTGTTTGGGTCAGCATCCGAGCAGCATCACATCCTTGGACTGTCACTGAGGCGCCTGGTGGGCCAAGAATTGCCAGTGGGTCCCCATCCCTACTGCTTGGGGTTCCTTCCACCACATCTCTGTTCAATGGAGAATTACTCTGAGAGTCCAGAGCGATAGCATAGCTACTAGGGTATTTGTCTGGCATGCAGCTGACCTAGGACCAACCTGGGTTTGATCCCCAGCATCCCATATGGTCCCACTAGCCTGCCCGGAGCAATTTCTGAGCGCAAAGCCAGGAATAACCTCTGAGCACCTCAGGGTGTGGCCTGACATCCCTCCCCGCCAAAAAAGAATTGCTCTGATGGCCTTAAATACATTTTCTGAAAATGTTTTCTTAAAAAGCATCCTGTTCACAGTCAAATCTTTACTTGGTTGAGAACCAGTGGCAGTGGCAGATTAGAGAATTTGAAGTTTTGTTTTGTTTTGCTTTTAGACCACACCAAGTGATGCTCAGCTGGTTTTGACTTATCATTCGTGTCTTGCTTGGCAAAATTTGATGAGTTTTGGGCCAGATCAATAATATAAGCAGGAAAAAAATATAAGCGGGTAGGGTGCTTGTCTTGCATACGGCCAACCCAGGTTTGACCTCTGGCATCCCATATAGTCCTCTGAGCACTTCCAGGAGTGATTCCTGAGCGCAGAATTAGCAGTAACTCCCCTGAGCACTGCTAGATGTGACTCAAAAACCAAACCAAAAAAAAATTGATGAGATTTGCACCATGACAGTTCTTGGAAAACATATCTTTTATTATACTTTTATTTTATGTGCACAAGTGTGTTTTCTTAGTAACAGCAACAGTAACAACTTGTGGCTCTGCCACATCCAGTGATGCCCAGGTCCACCTCTGGTTTCATGCATGAAGGTTGCTCCCAGTGGTATTCTGGGATCTGGCAGAGCTGGGAATGAAACTTGGTTTCTCTTTCTGGCCCGTCAGTATCTGTAAATGAGGAGCTGCCCTGTGCAGAGTCTCTGGAGATGAATCTTCAGTTCAAACATAACAGCATGGCAGCATGTTGTGCTGCCAACAAATATGCCCGTTGTTAGCTAGTACAGTTTCCTAAGCCAGGTGCAAAAATAGTACAGTTTGTTGAGGGCACAAGGGTATTAAACATCAAAAGGAAAAGAAAAAGTACAGGCACCCAACTAATCTGAAATATCAACAACGCTTGATATGATTAAGACTGTTTCTCCGAGCAGTGTTACACATGTAGGCAACATGACATAAAAATGTCCTAGACTCTCTTCTCACTGATAATCAGATGATCTAAGACCTAATAAAGATCTAATAGTTCTTATGGAATGTGTGATTACTTAGGCGATAAGCATTTATTATCCTTATTAACCATGACTATTAATGTTTAATGGATACGTTTTCCATACTTGAGACTTCTGGCTGTCCAGGTATATAATAACTCATGTTTGATCTGGGAAATTTGAAAGCTCTGGTGTAGCTATACTTGACTTTAGTCCAAGCTTATTTGTTTATGGTTGAAGCAATGAGAGGGAGGGGTTTGATGGTCTCGGTGGCCTCGAGTAATTCTCATTGCATCTGTGGCCCAGGTCTCTGCCACCAGATTCTTTTCTTTCCTTAAACTCATTATTTCAGTTCTCTTGATACTCCACTCTGTGGTTTTAATGTAGGGTTTAGGCTTCAAAGTGAAAACATAAACATTAGGGGGCCAGAGAAATAGATGTAAATTTAGGGGGCATGACGCTTCTCTGCACACATCTAACCCAGGTTCCTTCCTCCAAGCACCTTTGAGAGTGAACCCTGAGTCAGGAGGAATACTGCCTGGTGTGGCGGTCCCTCCATAAACCAAAAAGTTTTTTTATTAGAAAAAACAAACATAGGGGCCAGAGAGATAGCATGGAGGTAAGGCATTTGCCTTGCATACAGAAGGACGGTGGTTCGAATCCCAGCATCCCATACGGTTCCCCGAGCCTGCCAGCAGCAATTTCTGAGCGTAGAGCCAGGAGTAACCCCTGAGCTATGCCGGGTGTGACCCAAAAACTAAACAAACAAACAAACAAACAAAAAAACCCATAGTAAACATTAGAGCAATTTATTTGATGACTTTCTGTTTTCTTTTCTTTACTTACTTTGTTTTTTTTTTTTGGGGGGGGGGGTGTCACACCGAGTAGTGGCTCTGTGCTTGAAAATCACTCCTGGCAGGCTCAGGGGACTATATGGGATACTGGGAATTGAACACAGGTCGGCTGCATGCAAGGCAAATGCCGTATACTATCGCTCCATTCCCCCCCCCTTTATTTTATTCATAATGCAGTTGCTCAAAGGAAGTAGCTGTCTCTGT
>NC_064857.1:67101763-67329263 GCF_024139225.1 Suncus etruscus | reverse complement strand
GGTACTGCAGGAAGTCAGAGCTTCCAGATCTGAGTTGAAGAGTTTCAGCTGCTCTGGCGAAGTGTGGAAATACCCAATATCCAAGAACAGCTTCCGTGGTTTTCTCTAGGCCCCAGATCCCTGAGGAGGCAGTCTGAGAACCAGAGAGGTGGGGTGCAGCGATGAACTTATAAAGCTGGAGCCAGGGGTGGGGTACAGAGGCAGGAAGTGCAGCTCGAGGTTCTGTTGAGAAGTTGTCAACAATAGGGCCTGAGCACAGTGGGCAGGGTGTTGGCTTGTCCATGCCAACCTGCATTTGATTCCTGGCATCCTGTATGGATCCCTTCATGCCTGCCAGGAGTAAACTCGGAGCATCCTTGGTGTGGCCCAAAAGCAAAAATTTCAAAAAAGGGGCCAGAATGATAGCACAGCAGGTAGGGTGTTTGTTTTGCAAGTGTCATAACATAGGCTCAATCCCTGGCATCCCATATGGTCCCCTCGAGCACTGCCAGGAGTAATCCTGAGTGCTGCCAGGTGTGGCCCAGAAACCAAAAAAAGAAAAAAAAATTGAAAAGCAACAACAAACCATTTTAACAACAATATCATTGGCTGGACAAAGAGGATTATTTTACAACCTTCTCAAATAGGAATTTAATCATTCTATTACCCTAAAGTCATAAAGGCAATAAGAATCTACCATGACCACAATCGTGCCTATTTGGAATAGATATCAGGAATGAGAGATAGTGTGGAAAAACAATCTGACTACCCATCTCGACGTTACTAAACTCTGTTTACGTTTCATAATGAGAGTTTATTATCTTTAATTATATCTCTGCTCAGCGTGGTTGCTTGGTTTTATGAGAAATAGTTGATTGGAAAAAGAGGCTGCTCGAGGTGTTTGTAGTGACAGCATTGAGCAGAGGTGTGGGCAAAGTGAAAAAGTATTTGTTCGTGTGAAAAAAGGAGATGGCCAAGAAGCCTGAGAGAGCAAATATGGGAACTTAGAGCTTTACAACTTGGGTTTTTCTTTTTGGGAAAATAGTGAACAGCTTCTACTGCGGTGGGCCTTTTGCTGTCAGAAATACAACCATGACATCACAGACCTCAAGCCAGGGCTGTCCGTGTTCTTTAGGGCATGCAGAGGGCGGATGACCGTTTTTTGTGACGTTTGTATGTGTGGCTGAAATGAAATGGAAAATCTTTGGAAATTTTAATATAAAATGATAGCAGTTAAAGTAAGGTAATGATAATTATTTAATAAAATAGAGCCCAGTGATAACACAGCAAGTAGTGTGCTTGCTTTATATTCCTGCCTGGACTGACCTGGTCTGTTCTCCAACATCCCTTATGGTCGGTCCCCTGAGCACTGCCAGGAGTGATCCCTGAACTCAGAGCCAGAAGTAAGCCCTGAGCACCCCCAGGTGTGGCTTAAAACAAATAATTTTGGGACCACATCCAGCTGTGCTCAGGGCCTACTCCTGGCTCTGCACTCAAGGTTCACTTCTACCAGGGCGTGGTGAGGACCATAGAGGGTGCTGGGGATTGAACCCTGGCAAGTTGGCTGCTTGTGAGCTAGCATGCTGCCCGCTGTATTGACTCTCTAGTTCCTTGGCAATAAGTGTTGACTGACCATTAAAAAGATATCTTGGGGGGCCGGTGAGGTGGCGCTAGGGGTAAGGTGTCTGCCTTGCAAGCGCTAGCCAAGGAATGGACTGCGGTTCGATCCCCTGGCATCCTATATGGTCCCCCTAAGCCAGGGGCAATTTCTGAGCGCTTAGCCAGGAGTAACCCCTGAGCACCAAATGGGTGTGGCCTCAAAAACAAAAACAAACAAACAAAAAGATATCTTGGAAAACTAGTGAGAACTAACAGCTCATTCTTTTGAGGTTCTTCATAGTGGAAAGAAAGTGGGATTTACCCTTCTGGGTTAGAAATTCATTTGAATTTTAACAAATTATTAGATAAAAGTCTTAGTCCATTTTAGCACTATGACATTAGATGTCTGGAGGTTGGAAGGATCTTAAAGAGGATCGTGTATAGTCTTTTGGTTTCTGTCAGCAGCTTATTAAGGTTGCAGGTAAAAAAAAAATAATTGGCCAGCCAATAATTGATACTGTGCTTAGGGATCACCCTTGGAAGGCTCAGGGGACCATATGGAGTGTCAGGGATTGAATCCGGGTCAACCATGTGCAAGGCAACACCCTTCCCTCTGTGTTATCACTCTGGACCATGATTCTTGATTTTGAAACAACTATTTTAGCCATGATTATTCGAGGATAGAGCATAGAGAGAGATAGTACAGGGGTGGAGGCCTTGGCCTTGGGTGTGATCATTGACCCATCCATCCTAAGCAGGAGTGATGCCTGAGTACCTCAGGGTGTGACCCCCAAACCCCAAAACCAAACTGAAAACACACACACACACACACACACACACACACACACACACACACACACACACACACACACACACACACACACACACACAAACCAACTCTGGTTAATGCATGCTGGGATTTTAAAGTAGCTTCTCTCTCTTCCCAGAGTTACCTTTTAACCTTCTGTTTTCTCTTCCCCATACCAAGAAAAGTCATCTGTGAACCATTGACTGCCTGGGTTCAATGACTCATTACCAGATGCTTTGGTTGTTTTTAAGTCAGTTAATAATTTGTACCATGAAAGGAGAATGATAACCTTCTTAAAATGTAAGCGTAGCATATCCACATGATTATTCCATGCTTTCTAAGTTCCGGAGGTACATATTTTCCAAATGGGTGAACATTTCTGAATATAACCAATTACTCATCAGCTCTCCTGAGAGAATCTAAAACAGATCTGTCATGAGAATTCCCAGTCTGGCTTTTGGCTGGTTCTGAAACCTTATCTGCAGGCCAACACGGTCACACAGATGCTCGCACAGACGTGGCCTTCTTAAGCACTTCCTCCACTAAGGTGGGAGAAGACAGTGCAGGGGCCAAGGCAAGTGTCTTGCGGGAGACCAACCCTCATTCTGTCCCTGACATCACATGGTCTTTTGAGCATTGTCTTGTGTAACTCTAGAGAGTCCTGAGCACTACTGGGTGGACCCAGGCAGTCCATGACCCCTCAGGATCTAGTGTTGGTCCCTTTCATAGAACCATTGGGAACTGAACTTTTTTTTTTTTCTTCTGGGGAGGAGGTCTGGACACAGCTGAGGGATAGTCCCCAATCTAGGTCCTCAGTTAGCCCTGCTACCCTACACACTGTCCCAGGGCAGGTGGAAGGGTGACCTCTTCTCTTGGCATATATTTGTGGTGCTCCCCCACCCCTTCACCCCAACACACCTGGAGCTGTGGGGATGCTCCCATCCAGGGAAGGTACATAGCCCTTTATATTTCATCCTGGGACTCTTTTAGGGAGACTGGGGAGACTGCTTCTTCCCACAGCCTCATGACAACTCTGCCAAGTCAGTGTGTTTATTGGGGTGGGGGACCAGAGGTTCCATGAAAGGGCCTGTTTTTAGATCCTGAGAAATACCAGTGGGCATCTTTGGGCTGTCTGAGCATTGCTTAGGTGGGGAGGAGCTCCCAAACAACAACAAAAGATTTATTCAAGGGCTGGAGAGATAGAATAGCAGGTAAGGCATTTGCCTTGTATACGGCTGACCTGAGTTCAGTCCTCGACATCCCATATGATCTCCTGAGCATTACCACAAGTAATTCCTGACTGCAGAGCCAGGAGTAACCTCACAGCCTTGCTTGATAAGACCCAAATCTAAAACTAACAATTCCCCCTCAAATAAAACTTTCTAACCACAACCCTCTTTCACCTGAGAAATGCAACATGGTGAATGTTGTCAGAAACACCTCAGATTCATTATAGATTGTGAGGTATTTTTTTTCCCTAGGGTGTTTGGCCTCATTAGTGGTGTTTAGGGCTCACTCCTGGCTCTGTGCTCATGGGGGTATCTTGGCAATGCTCAGGGGACCCTTAGTAGTGCCAGGGATCAAAATGGGGTTGACCACATACAAGCTGAGCATCTTGACCCCTCTATGTCTGGCCCCTGGCATTCACTTCAATCATCGCTTGTTTAGAAGCTTTACTCTTGCCAGTTTTGGGTGACCATCCCCATGTAGTTATGTACCCTCTTTTTTAAGCCACAGTGTAAGAAAATCCCTGAATGTGCTACTTTAGTTTTCCTCCTCCGCTGTGGTCCAGTAACAAGTGTTTGTTTGTTGTTTCCTCTTTCTCTTCCCACCATTTGTTGTGGGGTATGGGACCAGAGGACACATTTGTTGAGGCACTAAGCACCTGGCTGTGTGGGGGCCATGCCAGGGATGGACCTCACAGTCTCCCAGATCACACGCCTTCACATCCATATGCCTTTTTTGTTTGTTTCTTTGGGGACTACACATGATGATGCTTATGGGGTTACTCCTAGCTCTGTGCTCAGAAATCACTCCTGGCAGGCTCAGAAGAGCCAGGGATGCCAAGGCTTGAACCTGGGTCAGCTGCGTGCAAGGCAAATCCTCTACCCATTGTGTTATATCTCTGGGCCTCAACCACTTTGCCTTTTAGAGCAGTAGATTGTCAGAATTGCTCTGTTACTGTTGTTTTTCATCTCCTTCCTACTGTGTCCAGTCGATACATTGATATTAGGCATAAAAGTAAGGGGAGAAGAGTCTAGAGTCTGTATTTTTGCATATATGATGAATAGCATCACTTGCATGTGCAATACAGAAACCCTCCACTTTGTCCCTCTCTCCCATTGATGGGGTCACAGATACCGGGACCTGGGGCCGGGCGGTGGCGCTAAAGGTAAGGTGCCTGCCTTGCCTGCGCTAGCCTCGGACGGACCGCGGTTCGATTCCCCCGGTGTCCCATATGGTCCCCCAAGCCAGGAGCGACTTCTGAGCGCATAGCCAGGAGTAACCCCTGAGCATTACCGGGTGTGGCCCAAAAACCAAAAAAAAAACAAACAGATACCGGGACCTGTGGGACCAGCATGTGCTATAAGTGTCATCAAAGGCTGTGCCTTCTAGCTGTGCTCACCAATTCTTGCTCTGTCATTCTTGCTGGGATCACTGCAACACTCACACAGGTGCTCAGCCAGGCCTTAAGGCCTGGGGTGCTCATACCTCTCTTAGTGGTATATTTTGGGGAGCCTCTATGTCTGTCTTACTTAGAATGCTCACATATACCTATCTGTGAAGCTGGCTGTGCTAAGATGGTAAAAGCAAGTTGTTGGGCATCAACTTACTTCGTTTCCTAGCACCGGGATTGAACTCATGACCTTGGGCTTTCACAGGCGCTGGGAGCTGAGGCAGTCATCTTTTATCTTCGAGTTTCTCTCATTTTGACATGTTTTCTTTGTCATTTGCCACGATGAGCAGGAAATGATGAAGTTTGGCTTTATTCAGGGAATGCTAAAAGCAGAGACAAAAGAGTTTTGTGTTTTTTTTTTCCTCTAAGATTTTCTTGAAAGAACATATAATGCTTTGAACATTGTAACTAGAAAAGTGTCTGTGGGTACAATAATGAGAGTATTATTATAGATCCTTTTCTGGTGATTATATCTTTGTCCTTGCAAAAGCTTAGAGATAACTGATCTCATGACAAAATATCTCTGGGTAGATTATACATAGTGGGAATAACTGATTGATAATGATGAAATATCTCTAGATAATAGACTATAAAGGCAAAGCAGCTTGTAAGAACTGGTCATTGTTTTAGGAGACAAGAAAAATAAGATGACTAAGATCTCCAAGTGTATTTTGAACTTATAAAAGTAGTGGGTCTGTTGAACTCATCTGACAGTTGCAATAGAATAAATTTTATTGGCATGTGATTTTTATTTTAGTAAGTAGACTTTTTTTGTTCCATAGAAACTTCATAGAAGGAAAGGTATGAAATACATTATTTAAAAGTTGTTAAGATTGGACCCGGAGAGATAGCACAGCGGTGTTTGCCTTGCAAGCAACTGATCCTGGACCAAAGGTGGTTGGTTCGATTCCCGGTGTCCCATATGGTCCCCCATGCCTGCCAGGAGCTATTTCTGAGCAGACAGCCAGGAGTTACCCCTGAGCACCGCAGGGTGTGGCCCAAAAACAAAACAAACAAACAAAAAAATAGTTGTTAAGATTGCTCTAGAGGGGCCAGAGCTATAGCACAGCAGTAGGATATTTGCCTTGCACACGGCTGACTCAGGATGGACCCAGGTTCAATCCCTGGTATCCCATATGGTCCCCCGAGCCTGCCAGGAGTGATTTTTGAGCGTAAAGCCAGGAGTAACCCCTGAGCTCCACAGAGTGTGGCCCAAAGTAAAAAACAAAGTTAAAAATAAAAGATTGCTTTAGAAAGAGATGCCTCTAGGGCTTGAAGAGATAGCACAGCTGCAGTTGCCTTGCAAGCAGCCGATCCAGGACCAAAGATGATTGGTTTGAATCCCGGTGTCCCATATGGTACCCTCCTCTCCCGTGCCTGCCAGGAGCTATTTCTGAGCAGACAGCCAGGAGTAACCCCCACCCCCAGCACCGCTGGGTGTGGCCCAAAAACAAAAAAAACAAAAAAAGAAAGATGCCTCAAGACAGACATTGGCTACATCAGATCCTGAAGGTATAAGCGAATTAAAGCTAATTCAGAACCGACCTCTAATTAAATACATGTTCCCTAGGTTTCAGCTGCTGGGAAATTTCCAGCTAGTCTAAATTCCTCAGGTAGGGAAAAGGTAGGTGGCAGGTTATGCAGTTTGGATGATTTTGAAGAGTCTCCTCTAGTCTCTATGTGATGAGGCATTTGTTTCTTTTGGGCCACACTCCATGCTCAGGCACCATCATTTCAGACAAGCTCAGGGAACCATTTGGGATGTTGGGGATGGAACCTGGGCTGGCTGCGTGCAAGGCAAGCAGCCTTTTTGCTGTACTATCTTCTGGCCCTGCTGTGCTCAGGTTTATTCCTGAGACCATCAGATTGTGGCTCCGAGGGAAATATCCTTCTGTGTTTGCCTGTTGTCCTCATTCCTCATTCCCTTTTGGTCTCTTCCAGGAGAGGATGATTTCATTTGGGGGGACGTGGAAGGAGGCGTATGTCCAGTTTGGCTTTGGCCCCAATTTAGAGTATTTAACTTGGAGGGAGTTTAATTGTATAAGTGTAGGAAAAACCAACCAACCAACCAACCAACCAACCAACCAACCAACCAACCAACCAACCAACCAACCAATGTTTCAATTGAATTTGTTGTTTGGAACATCCCGGGTCTAGTTAACATAAGAGTCCATAGAGTCTCCTGTTCTACTTCCTTCCTGAGCTGACCACACTGTTTCATAGAAGGGCTGTGTGTGTGTTCCTGCCCGTTCGTCCGTCCGTCATCCGTCCGTCCGTCCGTCCGTCATCCGTCCGTCATCCGTCCGTCCGTCCGTCCGTCCGTCCGTCCGTCCGTCCGTCCGTCCGTCCGTCCGTCTGTCTGTCTGTCTATCTGTCTGTCTGTCCGTCCAGGAGACTGAATCAGGCACCAAACCCTTGAATAACAGTGTCCCTTTATTGATCTGAGCCCATGACTGATGATGTGGTGGAGAGTTCCAGGCATTCTTTGCGTATTTGCTCCAACCAGGCCTTGGAAACAATTTCTGTTTTCTGACTCTGGCCCCCAAAGGGAGCAAAAGGTGCTGGGAAGGCCAACAAACCCCAAAGAGTGTTTAGAATTTGTAATGATGCTCCTGTGTGCCTAAGTAATCAGATCCTGTTGTGCTGGCATTGAAAACCTTCCAGGGGTTTCCCTCTTCCCTTAGAATGAAATCCAAACACGGTTCCAGGCTCACGCCTGCCTCTTATCTTCTCTCCTCCTTCCGCTCCTCCACTTAGCTGCAGCTACTGAGCATGCTAGTTTGGTCTCTTCTTTGCCCTCTGCCCTCATTGTCACCTCTGCCTGGAATCTGCTTCCTCTAGACCTGGCTGATCCTTTTTCTCAGGTCTCCAATATCACATCTCAAGCTCTGTCCGAAGGGCAACTCCTCGTCTTCTGTCAACCTCTTGGATTACCTTGTTGTTGCTGTCTGTATGGTTCCGATGCTCATTCTTTTCATTGTCAGTGACCCTCAGAAGCTTGGGCCTGGCTCTCGGGGCTTCTCTGGCTTTCGCGGTCCCCCTCCGCTCTTCTGTGCATGGAGACACACTACTGGGCCTTTGATCCATGAGCAGAAGGAGGCACGAGATCCAAAATAGCGTTATCCACAAAGCGAACCAGTGTGTGATGCCTTGATACACTCGTCTGCTTAAATTGCTCCATAATTGATTCATCGTTTCATTACAAAGTACAGAATCCAATTATGGTAGAAACAGACACTGTCTCTTGTGGCTGGGGCCGTGAAACAGATCTAAGATCCCGTCGTTTATTCACTTTGTCAGGTCACGCTTGCTCTTCCTATCAGCCCTTCAAGAGAGGGAGCTGAATAGTGATTTTCCTTTCTTTTGGGTTTGGTTTGGTTCTGGGCCTCACTGAGAGGCTCTGTGATGGGGGTCATACCTGGTGGTGGTGGTGGTGGTGGGGCTTTGCATGCTGGAGATTGAACCAGAGTTAGGGCCATTCACATGCTAGGCAAGTGCCTTCACTTTTGTTCTACCTCTCTGGTGCAGTCATTTCTGCCCCCAGCCCATGTTTCCGTCCTCCTTTCTTATTTTCTCTCTCCCTCCTTCCTTCCCTCCCTCTTTCTCTTCTTTCTTTTCTTTCTTCCTCACACCAGCGACACTCAGACCTTACTTTTGCCTCTACTCAAGAATGATTCCTGGTGGTGCTTGGATGGCCATATGAGATACTGGGGATTGGTTCCTAGGCTGGCTGCATGCAAGGCAAGCATTCTACCTTCTGTTCTATCACTGGCCCCGTTTTTTAAAGTTGAAATTGTTTATTCTAGAGATTGTAGAAATCATTGAAGCGTCATTAGATTATGTGGTGTTCTTTTCTTTTTTGAAAAGTCAGACTGAGAGAGGCCGGAGAGATAGCATAGAGGTAAGGCATTTGCCTTGCATGCAGAAGGATGGTGGTTCAAATCCCAGCATCCCATATGGTCCCCCAAGCCTGCCAGGAGCGATTTCTGAGCGTAGAGCCAGGTGTGTGACCCAAAAACCAAAACAAAAAAACCCAACTGAGATAGAAAGGTAGACTGAAGAACATTCTAGATTAGAATCAAGAAGCCCAGCGTCTATCTAGCTTTAGTTCTGCTAGAAGCTAAGTCTGCTTATGAAACTTGACCCTGGGTTCCTTAATTTATAAAGCAATATAAAACAATGAAATTATTTTAGATGTTCTCTTTTAGCAGTATATGATTATCTAATTCTAGGCATAAATCAGACCTTTTTCACTTTGGAAACTTTTATAGTTTGGATATATGAGATATATATGTAATATATATACACATAAGTATATAACATTGCTTTTAGATATGCAAAATCAATTTTGTTGAATTTAACTGAATATTAAAACACTGAAAGTTGGTTATGGCTGTGGTAAGAAAAACCATACATGATTTATGAAATTACTGATTTCTAAAATGACAGAATTGGTTCTTTGAGTGCTAATAAAGGGTTTGCTTTACCAGTTTTGATTTCTTTACTATTAAAAGGAACCATTTTTTTCCTTTCAAATTCTCTAAATATGTCATAATTGACTTGTTCTTATGTATTCTAACCTATCCCATTAGTATTACTTGAAGTTCATTCATTTTCCATGGACACAAGATATGTAGAGTGTTATTTTTTGCTTTAAAAACATGAGCTCAATACTAACTCAGGTTCTCCGACCTTCAAGCTTTTTTAGCATGTACATCAACAGCGCCGGCAGGATTTGTCAAAATATAAACTGCTGCCCCAGTTTCTGATTCACTGGGTCCAGGATCGGCCCTGTGAACTTGCATTTAATAGCATGTTCCCAGCTGACCTGGTCGTTCCGGTCAGAGGACCACACACAGTGTCCTTAACTGGCAGTTGTACCAACAGCTTGAAGGCTCCTTAGGGGGAAGGTGAACGAATTCGACTTCTATTCTTGGGGCCTCTCCTGCCTTCCTCCATCGGAGGAAAAGCCTTGGCTTTTCTGTTACCCTCTTCCTTCCCAGCTCATGCTTCGAGTGATGCTCAATAACTAGCTAACTGATGCTTGCTGCCTGCCACTAGCTTAACCTTTTGGATCGAGCATTTAAAATGGGAAAAATAGGGGATCAGAGTGATAGCACAGCAGTAGGGCATTTGCCTTGCATGTTGCCTATGCAGGACAGACCTGGGTTTGATCCCCTGCATCCCATATGGTTCCCCGAGCCTGCCAGAGCGATTTCTGAGTGCAGAGCCAGGAGTAACTCCTGAGTGCTGTCAAGTGTGGCCCCAAACCAAAAAATAAAATAAAATGGGGGATGGGGCCCGGAGAGATAGCACAGCGGCGTTTGCCTTGCAAGCAGCCAATCCAGGACCAAAGGTGGTTGGTTCAAATCCCGGTGTCCCATATGGTCCCCTGTGCCTGCCAGGAGCTATTTCTGAGCAGACAGCCAGGAGTAACCCCTGAGCATCGACGGGTGTGGCCCCAAAACCAAAAAAAAAAAAAAAAAAAAAAAAAAATAAATAAATAAATAAATAAAATGGGAGAAAATAACATGCCTTTGGAGGGTCCAGGCAGTTTATTCCTGTTTATTTGATAACATTGATTTTAACTGAGAAAGAGTTGGGTTCAGGCTTTCTTCATCACTTACTGGCAATTGGAGTCTAATAAAATTAGGTAATTTTTCGGCACCCTTGCTGCCTTATTCCTAAAATGGGTTTGCTACTCTGTCTCCTGGAAGTTTCGGTGGATTTTTGCGAAGACTTAGGTAGACAGGTGCTTGTTACTTGGTTCTTTGTCAGTGGTGCTGTGCCAGGGTCAGAGGTCAGTCTCAGTGGTTGCTCTTTGCTGTTGGGAGAGTTGGGACCAAGTTTTCAGCATTGTTCATGGCCTGCCTTGGACTCTGGGCTCCTCCTCTGAATTGCCTGTGGTACACTGACTTGGGATGGTGCCCGTTGCTTCCTCTGACTGCTCGGGAGATGCTGGGCCTTGCCTGATGACTGCTCTGTCCCCGGACACTTAGGTCTCATTTTTTGGCAGTCAGTCTCTTGTCTCCAGCCCTCATTTGGTTTCTCTGCTTCTCTATTCCTGAGTGAAAACTAGTTGTGCATCTCTCTCTCTCTCTGTCTCTCTGTCTCTCTCTCTCTTCTCTCTCTCTTCTCTCTCTTTCTCTCTCTCTCTCTCTCTCTCGCTCTCTCGCTCTCTCTCTCTCTCGCCCCCTCTCTCTCTTTCCACACTGACTCTCTCTCTTTTCCACACACAGACACACACACACACACAAAGTTAATCATTTTACTTTCATGTCTTTCAAACATGAGTGATTCTAAGTTTATTCTTTTGAAATAATCAACTTCTCTGCATAGACCCCACCGAAAAGAACTTGGGTTTACTCACAGTGGTTCTTGAAAAGTCCATGTATTCTCCAGGTTTCAGTACACTTGGGATAGATACTTTGGGGGGTTTCGGCTGGTTCTGGTAGAGATCCCCTCACAAATGTTTCTGACAAAGTGCCAGTTGTTCTCATCTCGGAATTATACTTGGTGCCAGTGTTGGGGGCGGGGTTAGGCCCTGTTATGCTATTCTACTATCTTTTGAAATTTGAACATTATGTATTGTCCCAATAGCTCTCATAATGATGTAGCTTTAGCCATACTCAGGATTTTTTCTGCTTTCTGAAAGAAAAGATGGTGTTGACTACATTTTTTACTATGTATGTTTGTATGTATATATATGTATGTATATGTGTGTGTATGTATGTATGTTTCCTATGTCTGAGTTGAGGAATCACTTCTGGCAAGATGCTGGGAGCCATAGTGGTACCAGGGATCAAACTTGAGTTGGCCCCATGCAAGGCAGGCAGGAACCTTCCCTGCAGGAGCTTGAAGTCGTAGTTTTTAGTTGTTTGTTAGTTTGCTTTTGGGCCATACCTGTTGGCACTCAGGTTACTCTTGGCTCTGCACCCAAAAATCACTCCTGGCAGGCTTGGGGTACTATATGGGATGCCCAGGATCGAACTTGGTTCGCCTCATGCTAGGCAAACACTCTACCATTGTGCTATCACTTCAGCCCCACGACTTCCTGTGTTTTTAAAGATGCTGTAACAGTGCATAAAGGAGTGGTGAGTTCTGGCAGGTCAGTTCCAGATGTTTTTGACTTCGTTTTTCTTTTTGGTTTGGGGGCCAGTCCTGTACTCAGGACTGACTCCTGGCACTGTGCTTAGATGGTGTCAGGGATCAAACCCAGGTGGGCTGCATTTGAGGCGAGTGCCTGGCTGCTTTCCCATCTCTCTGGCTTCAGACTACATGTCCTGGGAACAAAGCGCCCTTTGCGTTTTGACTTTCAGTGGCCTATTTTGGGACACCTGCACTGGACTAAAATATTTCTATTGGCTTCTGTTACATTTTGAGCACTGTCTTTTGGGTGACTGCTTACTTCCTAAGCAGATAGCTTTTGTGAAAGTTCATGAGAATCTCTCAGTAACCTAGGACCCCATACAGCATCCCAAAGACTTGAGTGGTAT
This sequence comes from Suncus etruscus, assembly GCF_024139225.1. Lineage (NCBI taxonomy): Eukaryota > Metazoa > Chordata > Mammalia > Eulipotyphla > Soricidae > Suncus > Suncus etruscus. The sequence goes on along the minus strand of NC_064857.1, from coordinate 67,316,704 downwards.
GGAAATTGTTCTCCTGAAACTTGATGAGTCAGGATGTCACCCAGATTTTTGAAAACAGCAACAACAAAAGCCAGCGACTCCCCAACAATCGCTTTTATTATTATTATTTATTAAATTATTTTTTGGGGCCACACCTGGTGGCACTCAGGGGTTACTCCTAGCTTTGCACTCAGACATCACTCCTGGTAGGCTCAGGGGACCATTTGGGATGCCCGGATCGAACATCGTCCTGAGGCAGCCACATGCAAGACAAAAGTCCTACAACTGTGCTACCACTCCGGCCCTTCCATGTTGTACTTAATATATTGGCTACAACAATAAGCTCTTGTATTCTGAAAGGAACCTTTTCTGTCCATAAGTCCCATTAGCAAAGAGACCCTTGAAACCTGGAAGAAAAACTCTTTTTTGGTCCTGACTCTGGTGAATTTCCCACCTCGGAGCAGCTACCCATTGGTTGTGGAATCCAGTCTAATCATGCACCTCAGCCTGAGGAAGCCACTTTTTTTGTATAATGACAGTTGCAATGGCAGGACAGTTCCTCCAGTGGCAAGAAAAATGGAATTGTTCTAATCAACTTTGGAGAAACTGAGCATTTCTTGTCTCAGTTCTGGTGCCTTGAAGAGGAGGAGAAAGATTCACAGCCAGGAGGAGCTCCCTGGATGCATATGCCGCCTCCTTAATGGGAGCTGGTGCCGCGCCCCCCTACCCCCAACTTGAGAGCCCTGAGACTTGACCTTGAAGGCATCCTTCTTGTACATTGATTCTGTGTTCCTTGTTCTCTGGGAAACCCTCCAACAGTGGGGTAGCTCCAGAGACTGCTTCACTTTTGTCTTCTCCAAATGTCAGAGACATTTGGAGACATTAGGAGATATGACGCAGGAGGGTTGCCTCTGGCTTCCCCTGTCATTTGATGGCTCATCGTGCTACGGGCCCCCAGGAAGACAGTCTAGGAAAGAATCAGTTGGCCTCAGTGTCTGTGGGTGATGGTTGAGAGACCTGTGGCTAAGGCAACCCCTTAGGAAACAGCCTCTTTTGTGCATTAAGTGGACGGGGATCTAGGAAAGGAACCAGGGGAGACTGGGCTCTAGACACTTGTGTAGTGTAGATCACCTTAAGTGTAAGTGAGTAGTACAAAGAACTACTCAAGTGTTATAGATTGTGTGTTATTATATAGTGTGGTGCAGGAGAGAATTGTGCGCACACATACACACACACACACTCTATTTACTTTGTCAAATGTTATCTAACCTATTTTCAGCTTTGCGGAGAGAATTGTGTACACACACATACACACACATGCACACACACACACACACACACACACTGTTTACTTTGTCAAGTGTTATCTAACCTATTTCATCTTGTCCCCAGACCTATACTTTTGTGTTATTTCATTCAGTCTTGATAGGACTTTTGCATTGTGACTTGTTTTTTTTTTTTTTTTTTTTTTGAGTCACACCCAGCAGGGGCGTTCAAGGGTTACTCCTGGCTCTGTGCTCAGAAATCGCTCCTGGAAGGCTTGAGGGACCATATGGGATGCTGGGGATTGAACCCGGTTCTGTCCTGGGTCAGTTGCGTGTAAGACAAATGCCCTACCACTGTATTGTGGCTCGGCCCTGCATGGTAACTTGAAACAGCGCAAACCTACCTTAGCTGTCACTCACATCAGCAGATTACCCTGAGGCTCTTCTCTTGGCATTTACCGATGGTGGTTTCTTTTTATTTAATTAGTTTTTTCCTTTTTCATGTCATTTTCCTAATCCAGAAATTGAAGCATGGCTTTGTTGAGGAAAAAATAAAGATAATTAAGATGGCGTTAAGTATAGAGAGGGTAAAATTATTTGAAGGCTCGTTATTTATTACTCAAGGCAAATAAATCAGAGTTCCAAAATTATGTTGTTTATAAAACATGGGAAGCCAAATAATTGCCACGTTTTTCTAGTTTGCCTCTTAATTTTCTAGGCCTCTAATTGATGTATTGTTTCTCTTGTTCAGTAAATACAGTGTTTGGCTGTGCAAGAGGCAGTAGGGAGAGCATGTGATTTTTGGGGCTTCTTCCCCCAAACAATTAGTGGGTCACGGCTGCCAACGGTGACATCACAGAGTGAGGACATAAAGAGCCATTTCAGAGTCTTGATAATCATCGTTTGAAGGACAGAGACTTTGGGACAAAATTGGTCATGCTAAGCTCTCCCAAATGATCTTTTGTTTCGTTGTAATCAACGAGGATGCTTTTGACATTGAATTCTAAGCATTTACACAGTGTGTTCAGGAATCAGGGAACGAACGTCCTGCTTTCGGGGAGTTGAAGAAAGTGGCTGCTCTTTATGTGTGAAGAAACAGCAGAAAGTCGGAGCAGAACGTGGGGGACCGTGAAGCCATTCTGGTCTCTGGAGAAGCCTCAGTAGGTAGTGCCTACCTGAATTGCATATGTTAGTAGCATTGAGACGAGTCATATCCCTCCAAAAAGAGAGTGACATGAATCATGTATGTATTGGAAAGGTAATAGACACATCTCCATAGAGGTTACACAGACAACACATAGCTTCTTAATTTTTCTCTCTTCATCCTCATAGCCTGTTTTGCAGGGTAGGGAAAGGGACGAGACCAATCATGATGGGATGACTTCTGCTCCCCTTAATTGCATCTCACTCGATCTGCACCCCTACCTGTGGGATGAGGCACAGATCAGGAAAACCAGTGGGAGAAGGAGACTGCCCAGTGAGTGGCCAGGCTTCAGGGACTTCACTTGACTTAATCCTCAGGGATTACTCCTGGCACTGCACACAGAAATCGCTCTTGGCAGACTCAGGGGAGCCTATGGAATGTTAGGAATCGAACCCAGGTCCATCCTGGGTTGGCTATGCACAAGGCAAAATGCCTTACTACTGTGCTAACTCTCTGGGGACCATCTGGGATGTGGGGCCCGGAGAGATAGCACCACAGCATTTGCCTTGCTAGCAGCCGATCCAGGACCAAAGGTGGTTGGTTCCCATATGGTCCCCCGTGCCTGCCAGGAGCTATTTCTGAGCGTCCCAAATGGTCCCCCAAGCCAGGAGCGATTTCTTTTCTTTTTTGGTTTTTGAGTCACACCCAGCGGTGCTCAGGGGTTACTCCTGGTTCTACGCTCAGAAATCGTTCCTGGCAGGCTCAGGGAACCACATGGGACACTGAGATTCGAACCACCATCCTTCTGCATGTAAGACAAGCGCCCTGCCTCCATGCTATCTCTCCGGCCCCCATCAGGAGTGATTTCTGAGCGAATAGCTAGGAGTAACCCCGCAGCATCACCGGGTGTGGCCCCCCCAAAAAAAACAGAAACAGATTTGTCCCAGGTCGACTGAGTGCAAGGCAAACACCCTGCCATTGTGTTATTGTTCTGACCCCCTCTGGATCGATTTTTTTTTCTGGATCAATTTTTAAGGAGAAAAAATGACCACTTGGAAGTTGTTTTTTGGGGGGGTCACACCTGGCAGCGCTCAGGGGTTACTCCTGGCTCTATGCTCAGAAATTGCTCCTGGCAGGCTCGGGGGACCATATTGGATGCCAGGATTCAAACCACCATCCTTCTGCATGAAAAGCAAATGCCCTACCTCCATGCTATCTCTCCAACCCCGCACTTGTAATTTTTTGTTTGTTGTTGGGCCACACCTGGTGGCACTCAGGGGTTATTTCTGGCTCTTTGCTCAGAAATCACTCCTGGCAGGCTTGGGTGATCCTATGGGATGCCAGGGAGTGAACCCAGTTGGCTGCATGCAAGGCAAATGCTCTATCAGCTGTGCTAATGCACCAGCTCTGAGCACCTATAATTATTTTTTTTTTGTTTTTTGTTTTTGGGCCACACCCGGTGACGCTCAGGGGTTATTCCTGGCTATGCGCTCAGAAATTGTTCTTGGCTTGGGGACCATATGGGATGCCAGGGGATGGAACTCAGATCCGTCCTGGGTCAGCCGTCTATAAGGCAAACACCCTACTGCTGTGCTATCGCTCCAACACCCCCCTCCCCGAGTACCTATAATTTAAACATCAGGGTTTTTTTTTTTGTTTTTTTTTTTTTTGGGTTTTTGGGCCACACCTAGCGTTGCTCAGGGGTTACTCCTGGCTGTCTGCTCAGAAATAGCTCCTGGCAGGCACGGGGGACCATATGGGACACCGGGATTCGAACCAACCACCTTTGGTCCTGGATCGGCTGCTTGCAAGGCAAACGCCACTGTGCTATCTCTCCGGGCCCCTAAAAATCAATTCCTGCATCGAGCAGAGGGAAGAACTGCTATTCCCTCAGCCACCAAGAGAGTCTGAGTGCATGGCCTTAGGTAGCACTCCCTTAAGAATAAGTGCCTGAAAGAGCAGTACCCGTGGTCCTTTATTGTCAGTCAGCTCTTCTGGCCTTTTCCTCTTTGAAGACATCACACTTGTATTTATGATAGTCCACTGTGCACCGTTAAATGGTTTGTCTTCATTTAGTACCTTGAAAAAGTGGCATCACCCTGACACTCATTGGAGGGTGTGGGGTGTGAGGCTGGACCAGTCTAGGGGTCCTGGGGTCACCTCAGACAATTGGGGGCTGCTTTCTGTCAGCTGAAAGAAGGTAGCATCTGGAGAAGTGGGGCTGCTGATTGTTTTTCCTCCCTCCTAGGAAAGGGAACTGTGGGCCACTAAGCCTGGAACTCTCTGGTTTAGTAAAATGTTCTTTTTCATCAGATTGAAATTAATACTTGGTCTGTTAGTTGAAAAAGTTAGTTTAACAGAGCACAAAACATCTTTTTTGTTTGTTTTGGGGCCACATCCAGTGATGCTCAGAGGTTTCTCCTGGCTGCACTCAGTAATTACTCTTAGAATGCCAGGGTTTTACTACTGGAATGCTGGGGATCGAATCCTGATTGACCGTTTGCAAGATGTACATCTCCCTCACCCACCCCACCCTTATACTATCCTCCTACCCAAGATTATGGGGCTGTTTTTGATTGCTGGTTTCTTGTGTCACTTCTGGTGGTGCTCAGAGGTTACTCTTGGCTGTACACTCCAGGATCACTCCTGGCGGTGCAGAGGGGACCATTTGGGGTGCCAAAGATCAAACCTGGACGTTTACAAACCAAACGCCCTTCCTGCTGAGCTATCACTCTGGTCCCTAAAGCATGAATGAAAATGTTTTAAAGTCATTTTTAATTCTTGCCACTGGCCCAATTTTGTCCTGGAGGTGGACCACCCTGAAGTGCCTTTTTAAATGAGGAGTCCGTGAAGTGTGGCAGCAGTTGCTAGTGCAGGGCTGGTTCTGGGAGCTGTCTGCATTGAGCCTCCTTACATGTCCCCCGCTGCCCCTGCACAGGTACAGTCACCTGTGGATTGCCTGCACTGTGTCAGTGGACAGGTACGAGCCCTGTCAGCAACGGCTGACCTGGGTTTGATCCCACCACTGGGTCACCCCGTCTCCCCAGTTGCCTCCTGGCCTGACCCAGAAACTAAAAACAAAACTTCTTCCAGGGCAGGACAGGACAAGGCAGGGTAGAGCAGAGCAGGGTGCTGGCTGCATCAGTCCCTACTAAGCCTGGAGGCAAAAATCTGGAAAGGACCAGTCAGGGCCAGTGGAGGACAAGGTGACATCTGTGGGAGCACCAGGGTGGGGAACTAGGAGGTGACAGGAAGGGAAGAAGGGAGAGGGAGAAAAGGAGAAAGAGGGCAGAGGAGAGGAGGGGATAGTGACTGGGGAAGAGAGGAAGGTCCCAGGCTGCTCGGTTTCTCTCTGCTCCACCCTGTCATCTATACGTACTTATTACTCTAGGAATCGATTCACCAAAGTTCCTTCCAAAGCCTTCAGTTCAGCTGTCACGGAAATAGATTGTTTTTGTATTCTTGTTTTCCAGTTAAGGTTTATGCAAAATTTAATATCATTTCAACAAGGCTGGATCACCCACCATGTGAGTGAGAGTGAGAGAAAGTGTGTGTGTGAGTGAGATGAGTTGCTAGATGCCCTTTGGGATACTAGGAAGGTCACTGTGCCTTTCCCTGAAGGGCAGAGCCCCTGGTCACTCAGATCACCTGGTTAAGCAGAGTGACTCAAGTCTTATCAAGTCTCCTAGAGACCAGTCTAATTTATACCTACTTTTGTGGACTTCAGTGGCACAGTACCCATAAGCATTTCATGCCTGGTATTTGTGGTGTTTTGCTTTGGGGCCACACCCAGAATGCTCGGGCTTACTCCTGGCTCTGCTCAGTCAGGGATCACTCATGGCAGGGCTCAAGGGTGCTGGTGATGGACCCAGGTCGGCTGCTGCATGCAAGGCAAGTGCCCCCCTCCCCACTGTGCTGTCTCTCCAGCCCCATGTCTCTGCCCTTTCAAATTCTCTGATATTTTGCAATACCTGTCAGTGCAGGAATGATCCCAGTACTGTTTTCCTGAGACTGGAGTCTCCTGGGCCCAGTCTCAGAGCCCTTTCATGTTTGTTTTCTTTCAGTTCCTTTCTTTGAGTGGCTTGTTTCTGAGCCCTGGGCCGTATCCCGGGAGAGGGATTGTCTTTCACAGCCGCTGTGTGGTTTGGCTCACTGTTCGTTTTCCGTGGGAGCCGGATACGGGGCTTGCAGGAGGCCGGGCTGGTGAAGCAGGAACTGGTCATGGGCAGGAGGGAATGACAGAACCAGAGAGGCCAGGACAAGGCAAGGCCCACTGTGGATGGGCCCCCTCCTTGTAGTCTGCCTGCGCCATCTCCTTTCTCTGGAACTCCCCTCTCAAGGCTCTTTATAGAGGGTTAGAAACAGGTGGCTGTGAGACTGACCTCTGGTTCATTGTCCTTTTTCTTGGTGTTGACATGAGTTGGCACTCCTTCTGTCTGTCAAGGTTTGTTGTAGCAGTCAGACCTTGATGATTTTCTACTTTTTTGGGGGGGAGTCACACCCGGCTTTTGCTCAGGGGTTACTCCTGGCTCTGCGCTCAGAAATCGTCCCTGGCAGGCATGGGGGACCATATGGGATGCTGGGATTCAAACCACCATCCTGCATGGAAGACAAACGCCTTACCTCCATGCCATCTCTCTGGCCCCTCTACTTTTTATTTTTTAATTGAGATGTTGATTAGGAATGCCAGAAGTTATGCTAAATCTTACTAAATATAATATCAAATAGGTTGTCTGTGTCCAAAGATACAGGAATAATTTTTACATTTTTGAATTATAATCTTTTTTTTCTGTTTGTTTTTGTTGTGAGGCCACACCCAGTGACATTTAGGGGTTACTCCTGGCTCTGTGCTCAGAAATCACTCCTGGCTTGGGGGACCATATGGGATGCCGGGGGATCAAACCATGGTCCATTCTAGGTTCTGGCTCTGTGCTTAGTAACACTCCTGGTAGGTTCAGGGATGCTGGAGATTGAACCAGGGTCAGCCATATGTAAGGCACACATGCGTGCCATTCCGTCCCCCGTCCCCCCCCCCTCAGAAGTTTGAGTCTCTTGTTTTCAGTGTTGTTGCTTCTGGCATGGACATGAAGCTGGACCAACCTTCTACACCACCATGTACATGGGTGCTCTGCTTCCTGTTAGTTCTTCTTTCCTCCTTGATTCCTGTTTTTTCTCTGCTCTTTTCCTCCCTCTATTGTGGGCCAAGGACAACCACAGCATTCCCTTAAGCCCACAACACTGCATTCTCTTGTGATAATTCCTGCGTTTTATAGGTCTAAAACCCCCAGTCTCAAGTTTCAAATACCCGTCCCAGGCCACCGATGGATAAGGCAGCTTCTGCCTTTGATACTCCAACAAACCTTGCTCAGTTTGATATAAAAGCATGTTCTGGATCCCAGATACAAAGGGGTTTACTGAGCATGCCTTTTCCTTTTTCCTTTGGCTTTGAAGTTGCTCTTGATTTTACAAATAGAGTTTACTTCATTTAGCATATGGCTTATAAGCAAGTCAACACACCCAAGACTATTTTAGATTTTCCTACCTACATATCCTTTCAGTTTTAATTTTTTTGCTGACCATGTATGTTCACAAAGTGCAAACTGATATTAATTTTTACTTAAAGCTCATCAAATAAAAAGATTTAGAAGTGTTTTTTTTTGGTGGGGAGTGTGGTTCAGTGGTAAGACCTCTGGCTGCCTCCTTGAACATGAGCCCTTGTTTTGATCCCTGGCACCTCCTGCCCAGTCTTTCCCGTCCTCCCTCCTCAATACAATTTCTTTTTCTTGGAAAATAGAGTATGTTTGGTAATATGTAGGAATCCTTCCATGTATTTTTTTTAGAGTAACAATCTAGCTTGACTCTCCGTTGAGGGACTGACTTTCTTTCCCATCTCTGGGATGTTCATGCTTTGGTTGGGAAGCTGAGACGTTGAATGGCTCAAAGCCATATCCAGGCTTCTGGGGAGGGAGTAACCCTGGGAGGAGACTGCTCTGCTACTCGGCAAAACAAAACGCAGTGGGGATGTGGGAGAGAAGGCAAGCTCCACTTACCTGGGGAATCTGCCCCATCCTCTGCCATCTCTCTCTCCCTCCCTCTCTTTCACTCTCTCACTCTCTCCTCTCTCTTTCCTCTTTCCTCTCTCTCCTCTCTTCCCTCTTTCTTCTCTCTCTCTCTCTCTCTCTCTCTCTCTCTCATTACCTGGAGTCCCTGCCCCATCCTCTGCGCTCTCTCTCTCTCTCTCTCTCTCTCTCTCTCTCTCTCTCTCTCTCTCTCTCTCTCTCCCCTCTCTTCCTCTCTCTTTTCTCTCCTATCTCTCTTCCCTCTCTCTTCTCTCTCCCCTCTCTCTTCCCTCTCTCTCTCTTCTCTCTCCCATTGCCTGGGATATCTGCCCCGTCCTCTGCCATCTCTCTCTTTCTCTCTCTCTTCCCTCTCTCTCTTTCCTCTCTCTCTCTTCTCTTTCTCCTCTCTCTTCCCTTTCTCTCTCCCCACCCCCTCTCTCATTTTCAGGACTTATTCCTAATTTTTTCACTCAGGGACCAATCCTCGCAGGCTCTGGGGAACATAAGGATTGCTGGGGATCCAATCCAGGGCCGCCACGTGCAAGGCAAGCACCCTCCCCTCTATACTATCCCCAACTCCAGTTTCTTTCCTTGAGTGTGTGACTGTCCATGGCTCGTTTGTTTTCTCAGCAAACACGGGTAGTGAGTGTGTCTTGGAAATACATGGCATTGCTCTCTTGGGAGAAGCATTCTTGAAGACATGCCTGTAGCTATTTGGTAATCAACTAATGTAATTTAATTGCTTTGAGTAAGAAGAGTCAAACTGTGTCTTTGTTTTTGAAGAAGCTTAGCACACAAATACACAGGCATCTCATGTCATGAAACACCTATTTTTCTGGGTGCTATTTTTCTGGGGGTCATTTCTGGCAGTGCTTGGGATTGAATTTGGGTCTCGTGCATGCAGAGCATATGAGTTCCAGACCAATCCTTCTGGCCCCCAAATACTGCCTTTTTAATTTTTTAACCAGAGCTTTCCTAGACTTTTTTTGTTGTTTTGGGGTATTGGGCCATACTCGGCAGTGCTCAGGGGTTACTCCTGGCTCTGAACTCAGAAATCGGGATTGTTTGGGATCGAACCTGGGTTGGCTGCATGCAAGACAAATACACTTCTTGCTGTGTTACTGCTCTGGCTTCTCTGGACTGTTTTCAAAAAGGTTTTCTGCAGTGGAGAGTGGCCTTGAGTGCAGGAGGAAGAGGAGAACAGGCTGTGAGGCCAGACTGTTCTCAGGAATGACTCTTGGTGATGCTCGGGGGAATGGGCACAGTTTCAATTTTCGGGGGGTAAGTCTCTTTTGAATACTGAAATTAGAAAATTAGGGAAGCTTTTTTTTTTTTTTTTTTTTTTCAATCTGGATATAATCAGTTTGGTGGGTTCTTAGAGTTCAGGAGAATCTGTTATGACAAACTCAAGTATATGTTTTTCTATGGGATGCCAAGGATCAAACCCAGGTCGGCCGCATGCAAGGCAAAAACTATCTCTGCTGTTCTGTCACTCTGGCTTCTTGGGAATATTCTTGTGTCGAATTCCTAATAGGATAGCAAGAACTGGGGAGACGGGTTATTGGTTAGAGCACCCTGACCAGACAAAGATTCAATCCCTGCCCTCTGTGTGACCTGCTGAGCACTCAGCCCTGGTGATCTCTGGCGTTTCAAGGTCTGGCAGTGGTGCCTCCCCTGGCTTGGCTGCCTATTACTTTTTCCTCTTGAGGCATAATCAATAAATAAGAGTAATAAGAAGCACCTGAAGTGTCTAGTTGAGACTTGATAGAAAATGGCACTTTTATTTATTTGGCTTTGGGTTGGGGGCCACACCTGGTGGTGCTGGGGCTACTCCTGGCGTGGAGGAGAGGAGAGCAGAGGAAAGGAGAGGCGAGGGGACCATGTGATGCTTGGGACCCAACTGGGCTCTTCAGCATGCACAGCCTAGCATTCTCTGTCTCTCTCTCTCTGTCTCTTTCTCTGTCTCTCTGTCTCTGTCTCTGTCTCTCTCTGTCTCTCTCTCTCTGTCTCTCTCTCTCTCTCTCCTCTCTCTCTCTCTCTCTCCCCCCCCTCAAATGGCCAATTATGGCAAATTATTTATGTTGCTTCTCAGATGAAGTTCAGGGGTTCCCGAGGGAGGTGGGGATCTGTTATTTAAAGGTTGAATTTAAGTGAAGAAATAGGCAGACTTAAGCCTAGGTGACCTGCATTAATACCGGAAAAAAATGTGTAGCATTAATGAGCACATTCATTTTTTCTGGGAGTGAGACAGTCTCTTTTGAATAATGAAATTAGGAATGTTTGTATTTTTTTTTTCTTCTTCTCAGTCTGGCTATAATCCATTTGGTGGGTTCCTATAGTTCAGGAGAATTTGTTATGACAGACTTAAGCATATGTTTTTTCAATCAGTATGATTTCATCAAAACTGTCCAGGCGACATTATTTCAAATTAATGGTACAGAAGTAGGAAAGCGAACTGGTTCCCTTTCACTTCTTGGAGAGTTTTGTATGTCAGCTGCTGCAGCCTGAAGGCAGGTTGGAAAGAAACAAGGATTTTTCTGAGCTGTAGCTGAGGAAATCTCCGATGATTAGCAATTCATGTTAGCAAAACTGTCATTTGCTATGGGGCATTTGTATACCTGCGGACACTAATGGAGACCACTGGTTTCATTATTGGTATCTTTTCAGTTTTAAAGTCATTTGCATTAGGTTTCAGGGATTGCTTTGTTCCTCAGGGGTGACTCCTGGCTATGAGCTCAGAAATCTCTCCTGGCTTGGGGAACCACATGGGATGCCGGGGATCGAACTGAGGTCCATCCTGGGACAGCTGCATGCAAGGCAAATGCCCTACCACCGCACTATCTCTTGGGCCCCTTTGAACTTTTTTTTTTTTTTTTTTTTTTTTTTTGGTCTTTGGGCCACACTCGGCAGTGCTCAGGGGTTATTCCTGGCTATCCTCTTAGAAATAGCTCCTGGCAGGCACAGGAGACCATATGGGATGCCGGAATTCGAACCAACCACCTTAGATTCTGAGTCAGCTGCTTGCAAGGTAAACGCCACTGTGCTATCTCTCCGGCCTCTGCTGAACATTTTTGACTAAGTTGACTGCAGTGTGGAAGTTCCACTTTTCTTCTAATTGGCCCTTTTTCTGTTCGTTTTAAATGTAGCCTGATGCGTTCTCAAGTATGAACGCTGATTAATACCTTAAAGCTAAGGAGCATCTATTGATACCTCTTAATTTAATTAGGTTAAATTAACATCCAAAGCAGGTGTTAGGGTTCAAGACCTTACGTTAGTGCTCAGAGGGACCAGGGCTTCACACATGCTGGGCATGTTCCCTAGCACTTGAAATGGAGCCCAGATCCTTGGTATACTTTTTTTTGGAGGGGAGGGATCAGAGTAAGGACATTAGGTTCTGCCTAGGGTTCTTCTTGTGGGGATTGGAGGGAGGGGCGGCATCCGCCGTGCTGGTCCAAACCCAAACCTGGGTTTGCTGTGTGCAAGGCAAGGGCCTTAGCCTCTTTACTCTAACCCATCCACATTATCACCTCCTACAAACATCCAAACATCATTGAAAGAAATCCTTTTTATTGAGGTCTTTTATTTTATTTTTTTAAATAATTCAACAGTACCCAGTCAGGTTTTCTTTGAAATTTTTTTTTTTAACCTCGCTGGCCCAAACTTTCTGATCTAATCAATACACTGCTTGCAGGATCATTTTCTGAGGCGTGATTGTAGAATGCCATCTTCTCTCTGTTTAGTCCCTCTTAAATTCTGAAGCCCTGGAAAGTGATTCTTATCTCTGAAAAGTTCCGAGCATCCCAGACACGGAGCGGAGCGTTTTTATTTCCTAGGTGAGTCAACACTTCACAAAGCAGCTTCTGTCTTGTGATGACTTTTTCAACCGACCTACAATTTTCATCATAATGGCTTTTCCTTAAGCACATTGCTAAAAATAAACCTCAAGTTTCGAAGGCTTAGCAATTCAGAAGCCCTGATGGCAGTATAAAAGTGTCAGTTGTGAATGAGGCTTTTTGTATTTGTCTCCTTATTCTCACAACAAACCAAGGAGGAAAGTGCTGTCGCCTTCACCATTCTTCTGGCTGGGCACTAAGACAGGTCCAAGAGAAGAGGAGAGAGGAAGAATTAGGGTCCAGCTTGAACTCTCTGGCTCTGGAATCCACATTTCTATATTGCTTCCACAATGAATGGGTAGTTAAAAGAAGGTCTTTGAACCAAGTAGAGGAAAGGAAGTTTTAACCTTCCTCCTTTTTCCTGCCAAGGTCTCAGGTCTCTTTGTATTTTGTTTTGCCAGATAGTTTTTGAACTTGGCTGAACTTTATAGATGAAGTATTTGAACATTTGAAATAGGGCAGAGTTGAAGGTTATCAGAACAGGAAAAAATACAGTTCTTTCCCCAGAGTTCAGTTAGGTGCTCCTTAGCTAGATCTCCATAAGCAGAGCTAAGAGGAAACATTTGAATTTGATTGTTCAGTGTGAAAATATATTAAAAATTTGAACTGTTTTGACTAGTCTTTTGCTGAAAGATAGATGAAGTTGCTAAGAATTCATAGTTACTGTGGGGCCGGGGCTATAGCATAGTGGGTAGGGTGATTGCCTCGCACATACCCGACCCAGGGCTCAATTCCCAGCATCTCGTATGGTCCCCCAAACCTGCCAGGAGTAATTCCTGAGTGCAGAGTCAGTAACCCCTGAGTCCTGCTTGTTGTGTACCTCCCCAAGCAAAACAAAATAAAAAATAATTCATAATTGTTTCAGAAAACTGGCTTCTTTATGGATTGTATGTTGTCATCTGCATGCATAGTTGGTTGTTCAGAAGAAAAATTTTGTTTTCTGTTTTCGTTTAATTCTATTGAATTTTTTTGAAATCCAGACATGATGATTACAAAAGTGATTCATAGCTGAGTTTCAGGTATACAGTTGTTTTAATACCAATCTCTCCACCAGTGTCAACTTCCCTCCACAAATGTCCCCAGATTCCCTCCCACCTCTCTGTCTTTATTATTTGTAATTCAAGTCCAAATTGCCTCTCAAAATGCTGACTGTAGATGGGAAATTTATGAGTATCGGTCAGGTGATACACGGCTCTCTACATCAAGATAGCCTTGGTTGGCATTTATGGCAGCCAAATCCTTTTCACTAAATTTGCTGTCCTTAAACCTTCATTTCCCCATTTTTGGTTTTGGGACACACCTCTCTGTGCCTCACGGGTGGTCCTGGCTCCGCACTCAGGGATCACTCCTAGCAGTACTCTAGGATCCATCATGGGTGCCAGGGATTGAACCTGCCTTATCTTCTTCACTGTTTCTCAGATTTTATACAATTTATTAACTTTGGCCTAGGTGAAGAATAAATTTCTCTTTTGTAACACACCCAGACATACTTAGACATGCCTGTTGATTATTTGTGTGATCTTTTTTGAGGCTCTTTGTGTTAGGCAGATAATCCTGTAGGAACTCTAGGACTCTGTATCCAATCAGAAATGAATGAAAGGTTTGTGGGGCCCGAGAGATAGTACATACAACAGGCAGGGAGGGCACTTGCCTTCCACATAGCTGACTGGGTTTGGTCCCTGATACCTCCTATGGTTCTTGGAATCCCACCAAGTATGCTCAGGAGCACAGCCAGGAGTAAGCTCTGATTGTTGCTGAGTGTTATTTCAAAATGAACAGGAACAGAATAAAGGATTTGTGTTACTCTAAAGGAGAAATGAACAAATACATGTAACGCAGAAGTGAAATAAGTGTTATGGCTAAAATAAGAAGTGGGGTCAGGTGCTGGAGTGATAGCCCATTGGTAGGGTATTTGCCTGGCATGCTGCTGACCCAGGATGGACCCGGGTTTGATCCCCGGCAGCCAGGAGTAACCCCCGAGCCCCACTGTGTGTGGCCCCAAAACAAAAACCAGGGAACCTGGAAAAGGGGTACCAGGACCTGGGAGGAGGCAGAATATAACCTCAGAGGTGCAGCCAGTGCCTTATTTGGGTTGAAGGAAGAGCATCAAATGACCAGTCATGGCTCTTTTTTTTTTTTTTTGCCTTCCCACCCTAACCCCCCAGTCATGGCTCTTGTGCTGCCTCTTGCTTTCTACCACTCTCCTGGTTGATGAAGATCAGTCAGGATGCAGTCAAGCCCTTACTTAATACTTCCAGCTAGAGTCTGTCATGACTTGCTTAGTATAAATTATGGAACCATTATTATTTTTGGAGTGGAGACACACCCACCCATGTTCAGGCCTTAGTCCTGATGGCGTTTGGGAGACCATATGGTGTGAACCAGGCTGGCTGTGTGTAAGGCTGTAGCAGGAGAGCCCCTGAAGAGGTTGACTGATGGTGGGATGGAGAATGAGGCCCTTTTCTTCCAGCTCGGAGCACGCGTCTGCCACCCTGTCTAGCCCCCGGTTCTGAGGTGAAACGGCGGGTAAACAGCTCGCAGACAGTCAGGCTCGTGGAAATATTTGCTTTATTCGGATGGACAAAACTGAAGTCCAAAGACTCAGATTCAGTTCCAGCCAGCCAAAAGCCCGGGACTTCCACAGACCCTTGTTTTTATACTCCAGAGTCAGGTACCACCCAATGGTGGGATCAGATACCAACCAATGGTGGAAGCAGAATCAGGTCCTACCCTAGGGTGGGGGCAGAATGCCAGGTCACACCCTAGGGTAGGGCACAATCACCTAATCAGTTTAGGGTGAGCAACATAGTAATCCCCCAAAATATTTACATACACAACATAAGGCAAGGATCTTAGTCCCTGGCCTGTCTCTCTAACTCCTGGTATTAATTGTCGAATTTTTAAATATTATTCTTTACCCTTTACCACCATAATCAGAACAAATGAAGCTTTAGAATTGGCTTAGAGTTGCTCTGTGCAATTTAGTTGGGGCTTACTTTGTGAGACTTAGTAGGTTTTTTTTTTTTTGTTTTGTTTTGTTTTGTTTTGTTTTTTTTAGGACTTGATATTTTTTATCAAGTGCAGTCTTGATGTCTTCAAATTTGCTGTAGCTGGGGTCAGAGTGATAGCACAGTAGGTAGGGCATTTATTTTGTCTTGCATGCTGGCCTGGGTTCAATCCCCGGCATCCCATATGGTTCCCCCAAACCTACCAGGCGTGATTCCTGAGAGTAGAGGAGTAACCTCTGAGCACTGCTAGGTGCTAGGTCCAACCTCCCAAAATAACAAAGACAAAAACTTCGCTGTAGCTTGTTGTTGTTGTTATTATTATTATTATTATTATTATTATTATTATTACTATTATTATTTTGGTTTTTGGGCCACACTCAGTGGCACTCAGGTCCTGGTTCTGCACTCAGGAATCGCTCCTGGCAGGCTCAGGAGACCATATGGGATGACGGGAATTGAACCGGGGCTTGTCCTGGTTGGCCATGTGCAATGCAAACACCCTAACACTGTGCTATTGCTTCGGCCTTTTAGCTTTTTAATTTTAGAGAACAGAGCATGGTGCTGGCCCAGTTCTTTTACCTCAAGATGAAACATGTGTCGTGCATACACGTTCTGCCATCTCATTATCATGGGGAGGCCAACCCAGTGTGGCACATTCATGTGGGGCAAGTTCCTATCATGAAAGGTCCTTTTTTAGTTTTGATCTTTGCCTTGGTTCCAGTTACTTTATTCACACCCATGAAGCTTTGAGCTCGAGGTTGAAGAGAGATGCCTTAAATCTTAGTTTCTGATATAATTATCTAGAGTCACTCAGTACTTTCTTAACAAGAATTTCAGTGGTGCAACCAGACCTTATTTATTCAAGGCAGGCACGGGAGCACCAACTGGCCCAGCACCCTGGATACTAATTTTTTATATATATATTTTATTTAAACATCTTGATTACATACATGATTATGTTTGGGTTTTAGTCATGTAAAGAACACCACCCATCACCAGTGCAACATTCCCATCACCAATGTCCCAAATCTTCCTCCTCCCCACCCAACCCCCGCCTGTACTCTAGACAGGCTTTCTGTTTGGATACTAGTTTTTTTTGTTCTAGTTTTTGGTTTTGGGTCACAACCGGCAGCACTCAGAGATTATTCCTGACTCTGCACTCAGAAATTGCTCCTGGCCGGCTCAGGGGACCATATGGATGCCTGCGAGTGAACCCAGGTCTGTCCCAGGTCAGCAGTGTGCAAGGCAAATGTCTTACCACTGTGCTATCACTCCTGTCCCCTGGATACTAATTTCTAATGGTTGATTTACTTGTGTGACATGTTTTTCTTAGTTTGTAGTAAAAGGAACCCCATCAAGTGGAAAGGTTTTCCTCTTTTTTTTTTTTTTAACCACACCCAATGGTGCGCAGAGGTTACTCCTGGCTCTGTGCTCAGAAATCTCTTCTGGCAGACTCTGGGGATCATTTGGAATGCTGGGAATTAAACCCAGGTAGGCCGAGTGCATGCCAATGCCTTAACCACTGTGCAATCACCCTAGCCCCTTCTTATTTTGGAGCCACACCTATCAATGCTTGGAACTTACTCCTGACTCTGTGCTCAGGGTCGCTCCTGGTCAGCGAGGGGACCACGTAGGATGCTGGGGATCAAACCCTGGTCAACTCTATGTCAAGCATGCACCCTCTCTGCTGTGCTGAGGCCCTCAAACAGAAAGTTTTTATGTAATGTATAATGTGTAATTCCATTACCTTCATATCATAGAGCGTGTTTGCCTTGCATGCAGAAGGATGGTGATTCAAATCCCTGCATCCCATATGGTCCCCGAGCTTTCCAGGAGTGATTTCTGAGTGTAAAGCCAGGAGTAACCCCTGAATGATGATGAATGTAACCCAAAAACCACACACACAAAAAAAATTCCATTACCAAGATTACTTGTGCCCATGAGACAGATATGAGTAATTGAGAAGTTGGGATCAGCTGCTTGGGGACAGGTGCCAATGTTTGTCTTAAAAACAAACAAACAGGGCCTGAAGAGATAGCACAGCTGCGTTTGCCTTGCAAGCAGCCGATCCAGGACCAAAGGTGGTTGGTTCGAATCCCGGTGTCCCATAATGGTCCTCCGTGCCTGCCAGGAGCTATTTCTGAGGAGATAGCCAGGAGTAACTCCTGAGCACCGCCGGTATGGCCCAAAAACCAAAAACCAAACAAACAAACAAAGAAACAAAGAAAAAGGGGGGCCGGAGAGATAGTATGGAGGTAAGGCATTTGCCTTCCATGCAGAAGGATGGTGGTTTGAATCCTGGCATCCCATATGGTCCCCCGAGCCTGCCAGGAGCGATTTCTGAGCATAGAGCCAGAAGTAACCCCTGAGCGTTGCCGAGTGTGACCCAAAAACCAAAACCAAAACCAAAACAAAATCCCCCGGGGTTTTTGTTCTCTGGAGTTGGTTGACGTGCTTATTAGTTTATTGTCAAAGTGTTGAAGGAGCTTAAGAAAAGATTACGTTTTTGTTTTTGTTTTTTCCCCTCAGTTTTCTAAGACAATTAGTTCAATGTAGTCCTATGGATCTAAATCAATTATAAGTGTAGTGACTAAGCCGAGAGCTTAGTGAAAATAGTTGGTTTTCTGGGCAGCCCTGCTCCTTCGATAATTTGTCAAATAGTTTGTTCTAATTTTGAAGCCCGCTGCAGACTGGTGGGTGTCTTCATGTTTCTCTCACTCTTCTATAGCTCAGTCACTAATATGCCCTTACTCAGTTGCCTTCCAGGATGCATGTCTGAAGGGCTCTGCATGCTTTGTTTCACCCTCCAAACCAGCTAGCTGCTTTGATACAGTTTTCACCTTATCTCAAAGGAAGTGGTGTTATCTAGAGGTTATGAGCGCTCATTTTTCATTCATAAACTAGACTTGGTGTTTATATGATGTGTTCAGCATGATTCTAGGTGCTGTGGATAGAGCCCTGGCAAAACCATGGAAACAAAGCAGAACAAACTTCTATTAAGAGGGGTTAAGGAGTCCCCCTGAGGGCAGAACTTCTAGGCAGGAAAGATGCCCCTGAATTCTGAACCAGGTCCCCCCCCCCCTCCGCGTTCTAGCCTGTTAGGCATTTGTTTGTCTCTTTATTTATTTGTTTGTTTTTGGGTCACCCCCAGCTGCACTCAGGGCTTACTCCTGGCTCTGTGCTCAGAACTCGCTTCGGGGGGTCATATGAGATGCCAGGGATCGAACCTAGGTCTGTCCTGGGTCAGCCACATGCAGGGCAAACACCCTACTGCTGTGCTCTTACTTCAGCCCCCATTGAAAACAAAATCTTAAGCTTACTTGTTTTTCTTAGTGTCTTTATCCTCTAAAATCACCCATGAAGTGTAGTCACGTGGGGCATTGTAGATAAAATTTAGGTAAGTCTATGAAGAAAATTGTGAATTGATTTCTTTTATTTATTTCAGGGGTATCAAACTCACGGCCTGTGGGCCATTTGCAGCCCTCTGTACAACATTTTGTGGCCTGTGGCCGGCTTTCAAATATCGCAGTATTTGCGATTATTCGCTTACTGAATAATTGCAATAAATATCGCATTAGTAAGAAAAAAATCGTATTAAACATTTGCATACCCTGAGCGTATCTTCTGTCGGGGTATGCAAATGTTTAATGTGATTTTTTGCGATTTTTTTCTTACTAATGCGATTTTTTATTGTGAATATTCGGTAAGCGAATCATCGCGAATACTTTGTGCCTAGCGTAGATGTCATTTCCGCTGCTTTTGCCCACTGTCCCTTGCATTATCGGAGGCCTAAGGGAGAGAAGTTTATTACAGAATTAGATTTTGTCATACCTTTATCATGACTTCATCAAAGCCTGCAGTGAAGAGAAAGATTGATGACGAGCACAGACAATTTCAGGAAAAGTGGGAGACGCAGTATTTCTTTGTTGAGTACAGGGTCATCCCCACATGTCTTATTTGCTCAGAGAAAGTTGCTGTGCACAAGGAATACAACTTGAAACGCCATTATTCAACTAAACATGCTGAGGAATGTGCAAAATATCAAGGAAATGAGAGAGCCAAGCAGGTTGCCAGTCTTAAAGCATGTCTAATGAGGCAACAAGATTTCTTCAAGAAAGCAACCAAAGAGAACGCTGCATCAGTCGAAGCTAGTTACGTGGTTAGTGAGATGATTGCTAAGGCAGGGAAACCATTCACAGAAGGAGAGTTTGTTAAAAAATGCATGTTACAGGCTGCAAGTATTATCTGTCCGGAAAAGAAAGGTCAATTTAGCAAAATCAGCCTTTCTGCTAACACTGTGGCAGAGTGCATTTCTGACATGTCAAGTGACATTTATCATCAACTGTGTGAGAAAGCCAAATATTTTGATGCATACTCAGTTGCTCTTGACGAGAGCACAGATATAACAGACACTGCACAGCTCACAATTTATGTCCGTGGTGTTGATTGCAATTTTGAATTGACAGAGGAGCTGCTCACAATAATTCTAATGCATGGCCAGACCACCGCTAATGATATATTTCGGCATCTGTGTGATGCCATTGAGAATATAGGTTTGCCATGGAAGAGGTTTGTTGGAATAATAACCGATGGAGTGCCATCGATGACAAGGAGGAAAAATGGACTGGTAGCACTTGTTCCAAAAAAAACTTAAGAGGAGGGTGTAGAGAAGGCCATTGTTCTTCACTGCATTATCCATCAGCAGGCCCTTTGCAGTAAATGCCTGCCATGTGACAATGTGATGTCTGTTGTTGTGAAATGCATCAACCAAATCAGATCCAGGGGCTTAAAGCACAGGAGGTTCTGTGCTTTTTTTTTTTTTTTTTTTTTTTTGAGGAAATGGAGTCAGAATAGGGAGATGTGCTCTATTTCTCCGAGGTACGTGGCTCAGCAGGGGAAATGTCCTGGAAAGATTTTTTGAGTTGAGAGAAGTGAAAGCCTTCATGGAAAAGGATGGGAATGCTGTTTCTGAGTTGAGTGATCACAAAAGGCTCATGGACTTAGCTTTTCTTGTTGACATCACACATAAGCTGAATGTACTAAACAAGATGTTAGAAGGCCTGGGGCAGCTTATCAGTGCTGCCTATGACAACGTGAGAGCATTCTCCACAAAACTTGTGTTATGGAAATCCCAGCTCTCTCATACAAACCTTTGCCATTTCCCAGCATGCAAAGAACTTGTGGATGCAGGCATACCATCCAGTGGTGAGAAATATGTTGATGCTATTTTTAAGCTAGAGAAGGAATTTGATCACAGATTTGCAGGCTTCAAAAAGCACAGAGCCACTTTCCAATTTTTTGTGGACCCCTTTTCCTTTGATGTGCAAGATGCCCCTCCTGTGCTTCAAATGGAGCTCATTGACCTGCAATGAACTCTGATCTCAAAGCCAAGTTCAGGGAGATTAGTGGAAAAGCAGACATGCATGGGCAATTTTGGAGGGAATTGAACCCCAGCTTCCCTGAGCTTTTCTGAATGTTCAAGCGCACCACGTGCCTTTTTGGGAGCACATATTTGTGTGAAAAATTATTCTCCACATTGAACTTCAATAAGTCGAAGAACAGGTCTGGACTTAATGATGATCATCTTCAAGCCATACTGAGGGTCTCAACTGCTTCCTCTCTAAAGCCAAATGTGGTTCAGAATTGTGAGAAGAAACGCTGTCAAGTCTCTGGCAGCAAGGACTAGGCAAAAGCTGCCATGTTCAGAAGAACTGTTCATGATCTTCACTCAATGTTCTATTCATGTTCAGAAGAAATAATTAAAACTGTTAATAATGACGTTTGAGGCCTTTTTTTGTGTGAAATCCCTATGTGGCCCTGCCTCATCCTGACTTTGCCTCCTGTGGCCCCCAGGTAAATTGAGTTTGAGACCCCTGATTTATTTTTTTCTGGACTGATTTCTTATATTATTTCCAAAAGAAATGATTACTTATTTAAAAGGAAAATAAATGTTTTTGCTTTGTAACAATTTATTAGTTACTCATTTTCTTCTTTTTTCATCGTAAGGATTAGAGCATAAGTCATTTATAAATGATTGTGACATTATACCTGGTAAACAAAGTGTATTTTTGAAAATAATTTTTTTTGGGGGGCACACTTGGCAGCCCTCACGGGAGTTACTCCTGGCTCTGTGCTCAGAAATCACTCCTGACAGACTCAGGGGACCATATGGGAAGCTGGGGATCCAACCTTGCCCGTCCTGGGTTGGCAATGTGCAAGGCAAACGCTACCACTGTGCTGTCACTCTAGCCCTTCAAAATAGCTTGTTATTGGGTTAATTAATTCCATTTATTTATTTATTTATTTATTTATTTATTTATTTATTTATTTATTTTTGGGTCACATCGGCAGCACTCAGGGTTTACTTCTGGCTCTGCATTCAGAAATCGCTCCTGGCAGGCTCAGGGGACCATATGGAATGTTGGGATTCGAACCACCGTCCTTCTGCATGCAAGGCAAATGCTCTACCTTCATGCTATCTCTCTGGTCCAGGTTAATCAATTCTTGATAGTTTGATAAGTCTTGGTCTTCACATTTTAAGAAAATATATATATTTTTTTTCTTCAGGAAGTGAGATGACCTGCATTTCCAAGACAGTTTGTAGGAAAACAGAAATGAAGCAGAAAGAAATGCCAGTACATTATTTACATTTTGTTTTTCTCTGTAGTTGGACAACTAAATGGTGATTGCTGTGTGGAAAGGATGTCTTTGAGGATTACTTGAACATCTGTTTTGAAATCCATAATTTCCTATTTTCTAAACAGAATGTTGCCCTCAGATCTTACCCTGAGATTATACTCTCTCTTTACAGCTCTTAAATATAGTTTTATTTTCCACATAAATTTGTTTGGGATTATATGAGCTGAAGTGTTGTCTAAAGATAGAGAAAAACTATTCCTGAAACTCGGAGGAATCTTGAGGTGAATGCTCCGTTCATTTGGGATTAGCATGAGCCCCATTTGCCAGCTTTTAGAGTTAAAAACCTTTTTTATGGGTAAAGTCACCGTCATAATCTTTGTTTAGCAAATATTCTGGTTTAGTGAGAGGTGAATGTATTCATTATGTTTTTGTTTTATTTTGTTTTGGGCCACACCTGACGGTGCTCAGGGATTACTCCTGGCTCTGTGCTCAGAAATCCTCCTAGCAGGCTGGGGGGACCATAGACTATGCTGGAATCAAACTCAAATTCGTTCTGAGTCAACTTCATGCAAGGCAAACGTCCTATGACAATGCTGTCGTTCTGGCCCTAGGTTTTCTTTTTTCTTTCCTTTTTTTCAATTAATAATCTTTAGGGATTCTTGTAGTATGCAACCAGTAATATTATATAAAATGGAAACACATCTTTTTATAGTACAGTTATTACAAGACACAAGTTGTATTGAAGGAATATTCTAATTATATAAGCAGTCCTACTTTTATTATTAAATTTTTCCATAATTGAAGGACATAAAATGGGCTAGTCCCAAAATCAAAGTGACTTTAAATTGTACGTATTGAGCAGGTAAGATGTCTGGTTTTTGGGATCGTATAAGCAAGAAACTCCTGTTCTGGGATAGGAAAATCTTGTTGAATGATAAAAATAACAATTCAAATTACGATGCCCTATAGGCATTGTCATCAGTAACAATAGTCAGAGTGGAAAATTAAAGGTGGTTTTAATTTTTTTTCTTACTTAGTCTAAGGAAGATGATTTTTTGTTTCTTCTTTGGTTTTACCATATTCATAGTCTCTTAGAAAGTTTTATGCTTCATTGTCTTTGATCACTGTTGTGTGTAATTTTATGTATCTAGTAATGACTTTTTCCTTGCCTCTAAGAGGTTTCCTGTTGTGTATGGGAAGGACAAGTTACATAATAGGTTCTTAAGTCTACGTTTTTGTGGACTCTTTTTTTTTTTAAGTAAAAACATTTTATTTGGAGGTGCTGAGGCAGGAGAGAGAGAAGATAAGAGAGAATAATGAGAGAGAGTAGAAAGAAGAGAGAGGAAAGAAGAGAGAGGGAAATTAAAAAAGAAGTGGGCTTCCCCAAAAGAGGAACAAGCCCTGGTACACAGCCCACTGTGAAAGTGGGGAAGTCCCAGTTCAGGAGGGGAGATTTGGGTGACATATTCTCCAGCATCATGGACCAAGCAGCACATGTGCACCTTGTGTAGTCTTTTGACTGAACTGTTCTTTCCCTGTTGCAGCTCATGTGGGACATTTTCTTCATTTCTTTCTGAATTTTGGGCAACACCAGTGACGCTCAGGGGTTACTGCTGGCTCTGCGCACAAAAATTGTTCCTTGCTTGAGGGACCATATGGAACATAGGATAGAACCAGGTTTGTCCCGGATCTGCCGCATACAAGGCAAATGCCCTATCGCTGCGCTTTCACACCGGCCCCAAAAAGGTTTTCTTGTACACGGACTAAATATTTTCTTATTTTGTCCTTGTGGCTTAGGGTCATGACTTTAGGGAATCAAATCCACTGGAACAACTGTTTTTTTGTTTTTGGGTTTTATTTTGGCCACACCCATGACACTCAGGTTACTCCTAGCTACTCACTCAGAAATAGCTCCTGGCTTGGGAGGGGGGACCATATGGGTGCGGGCTAGGCAGATGTCTTACTGCTTGCGCCACTATTCTGGCCTTACAACTGAGTTTTTATTGATGACAACTATATGCTTTAGGTAGGGCCAAAGTCATAACTGGGTTTTTATCGATGACAACTATATGTTTTAGGTAGGGCCACAGCAGTAAGGCATTTGCCTTGCACGCTGCCTACCCAGGACAGGCCCAGATTTGATTCCCAGCAGCCCATATGGTCCCTCAAGCCTGCCAGGAGTGATTTCTGAGTGCAGAGCCAGAATTAACCCCAAACCAAAAACCAAACAACAACAACAAAAAACATGCTTTAGTTTTTGGTGGGGGAAGGAGTTTGTTTGGGCCACACCCGGAAGTGCTCAGGGTTTATTCCTGGCTCTGCACCCAGGAATTAATACTGATGATCAGGGGACTTTATGGAATGCCAGGGATTGAATCAAAGTTGGCCTTCTGCAAGGCAAGCACCCTACCCATTGGACTATCTGTCTTGCCCCAACTATTGCTGTTTGATTTAAATATGGACCACAAGAGAAAAGTCCTTTATTAGAATCATGTAGACTGAAATCCATGAATATAAATACAGTAAACGTGAATCCTGTCCTCTTCCAATTTTGTATTCCCAAAATTTGATCAGTTATCATCTTAAATAAACGTCTAATTTGTTTTAAAAGGTGGAGCAACAAACTAGGGAGCTATGGGGGAAAGTCCTTAGAGAGGTTGGAGAGATGGTCTGGCAGATAATGCATTTGTCTAGCCTGTTGCTGAACTGGTGTTTGATCATGGGCACCACATACAATCCCCAAGCCTCACCAGGATTGGTCTCTGAGCATAGAGCCAGGAGCAAGCTCCTGAGCACTGCCAGGCATGCAGATGGAAAGGAGAGACAGAGTGCAGGAGGTACTGAGATCCACTCATACAAGCCCACTCTGAATGTTGCCTGACGCACTAGCAATAGTGATCCCTGAGCCAGAGTTGGGAGTAACAATAGCTGGGTTTGCCCCACCTCATGTTACTCCTCCCCAGTGGGACAAATTATTGGGTTTTGGACATTGCTTACTGTTGGGACGCAAGTGGGCTGCAGATAGATTTGGGAAGCATGAGAGCAGAGAAATGAGGACTCTGGAGGTGGTGATGGGACATCAGTATTTGAATGGAGGAAACCAGAGTTCAAAAGCCCAGGTTGGAGTCAGGAAGGTGAAAACTTGGAAGTCAGTTTATCAAGGAGAATAATTGCATGTATATTGTCATGATCATTACAAATGGGAATTGTTAAATATTCTCTTCTATCCAAACAACTTATTAGATTCTATTAATGCTAAGAATTGGCTTAAATATTGTTTTGGTTTGGAATCGATATCCCCTGTGCTTACCCAGAGTATCTCATCAGAGTTGGCTGCACTAGAATGCTGGTCCTACTAGATCAAGATTTAGGAGGGTGGAGGTGGTGCCATGGATCAAACTAAGGGCCTCACACTTGCAAGGCAACTGCTGTACCCCTCCCTGCATTACAACCTTGTCCGTAGAATAAGATTTTTTTAAAAATTTAATTTACTTTAGGCATGTGATCAACAGTACTGTTACTGTTGGGTTTCATGCACAGAACATTCCAGCACCACACCCCTTGCCAGAGTGTTCTGGACCCCTTCCCCTTCCTCTGTGCTCAGAAATTACTCCTGGCTGGCTCAGGTGACCGTATGGGATGCCGTGGATTGAACCCAGGTCAGCCAGATGTAAAGCAAATACCCTCCCTGCTTGTGCTTATGGCTCCAGCCCCTAGAATGAGATTTTGTTTTCAGAGTAACATCTTAAAAGATGTTTAATAATAGCACGTATATCTCTGGGGACAGACACAGTAAAACTGAGTAGTAACTCACCGATATGACTCCAGACATCTCAGTTTGAAATGGAGGAGACTGAGAATACTCAATGTGGGGCCAGGAAGGGGGGGGGGAGAAAAAGAGAGAGAGAAAAAGAGAGAGAGAGAGAGAGAGAGAGAGAGAGAGAGAGAGAGAGAGAGAGAGAGAGGGGAGGGGAGGGGAGGGGAGGGGAGGGAGGGGAGGGGAGGGGAGAGGGGAGGGGAGGGGAGAGGAGAGGAGAGGAGAAAGAGACCCCCTCCTGTCATCTTTTCTTTTTTCCTTTTTTATTTTCCCCAGGGAATTTACTTTTTTTAAAAAATAATTTTTATTGTGACCAAAGTGAATTACAAATCTTTCACAGTAATATTTAAGGTACATAGTGACAGTGAATCAGGGCCATTCCCACCACCAGTGTTGTCCTCCCTCCACCCCAGGGGATTTACTTTTGTGGAAATAAGACCTATGTGGTATCATGACAAAAATTAACTCGTAAATATTTAATTTTTATTTTATTTTTAAAATGTCTTATTTAATTAAAAATTCATACCTTCCTTTTAAAAGGATGGCAGATCATTAAATTGAGAGAACCTCAAAATAACTCTTTTGTTAAATACCATCTCAGCCAGAGCTGGGCATTTCTGAAAACATATATAAGATCAGGTCAGGGATAGCTGTAAAAGTGAAAAAAATACCATTTTTTTTTCAAACTTAACTTCTTACTGTTTATCCTTAGTGCCATAGTTAGAGGACCAGAAAGGAACATTCTTCTGCTTCTTAAAAACTGACTTGAGGGCCGGGCGGTGGCGCTAAAGGTAAGGTGCCTGCCTTGCCTGCGCTAGCCTTGGACGGACTGCGGTTCGATCCCCCGGTGTCCCATATGGTCCCCCAAGCCAGGAGCAACTTCTGAGCACATAGCCAGGAGTAACCCCTGTGCATTACCGGGTGTGGCCCAAAAACCAAAAAAACAAAACAAAACAAAAAAAAAAAAACTGACTTGATTTGAACAGGTTGTACACAAGAATGGTTAATATATTAAAGAGAAAAACACAGCTGGTCAGTCTTTCTGACCTCTTATAGAACAAAATAACTTCAGCATAATAATATGAAGAAATGATTTTCTTTATTTATAAAAGCAAAGAACACAAAGGGCACTCTACATGAGAATTGGCAAACACAAAAGAATGGCCAATATAGCACTGAAAGCTTGAACTTTGCACCCAGAAGCATCTGTTAATAACCAGGTTAATACGGTAGAGTGGGTGTTTTCCTCTGAGCTGGCTTTCAGCATAGGCCCACCCCATGCCACCCCAGGACTCAGGCATTATAGGCCTTATAGGAAAAACAGGCCTGTTTTAGGAAACAGACAATTGGGCTGATCACATGCTTTGAATGCGGGAAACCTGGCTTTTAGTCTCTGTCACCAAATAGGTCCTCCAAGTGATGTCTAAGCACTGCCTGGTGTGTCTCTCAAACTAAGTCAATAAACCTCCAGAAAAGACCAAAAATTAATATTATGCAGATGATTCCTATTTAAAGAGAGAAAAATCTGAATAGTTCTGTGGGGGCAGGGAAAAGTGATAGTTAAAATCACAGAGAATGCTGAGTTGTTATATATACATCCAGGGGATCCCCCGCCTTCTCTTCTTTCCCTTTGAAAGAATCAAGACTTAGATAAAGTGACTTCTAAAATGTCCCTGAGAAGGAGGTTGGTCAGTGTATACTTCTTGGCTTTGATTATTATTGTGCCTTCTTCATTTCCATTTTAGATTTAAACTTTAATATGTACAGTTACACCAAATAGATCGGACGTGAGACTTTTGATTTAGATCGTGGGAAATCCATATAGAAAGTTAAAGGCTTCATTATTTTAGTCAGCAAAACCCAGTCCCCAAGCATGAATAAGAGCTTAGTTTTGGTTTGGGCTGAGTTTGCTTGATGTCGGACTGTGGATTCGGGCCTAGGGCCTGTTTCAGAGGTGAAGGAGTGGGTTAAGCAGCACAGACCCTGGGACATGTCCCTGTGGACCAAGTATCCACTTTAGCAAGCCCACTTCCTTGTGGGCTAGATCAGAGTCTTTCTTTCCAAGAGCTGTCTGGGGGCTGAGCTATAGCCCAGTGGGGAGGGCACTTGCCTTGCACATGGTTGACTAAGATTTGATCCCCAGCATCCCAGATGGTCCCTGAAACCTGCCAGGAGTGATCTGTGAGATCAGGGCCAGGAGTAAGGTAGAACACGACCAGATTTGTCCCTAAAACCAAACCAAAAAGAAAGAAAGAAAAGAAAAGAAACAGTATCATAAGACTGTCTCCTATTCTCCAGGACCTTTCCAGGCTAGCGTGGAGTTTTCCTTCCAGCGGGGTGCCATCCTGATTCTGCTTTTGCCATGCACAGATGCAGCACCCCAGGAGAAGCTGTCTGAGATGCACAGCACGCACGCACACACACACACACACACACACACACACACACACACACACACACACACACACACACACACACACGCCATCCTGATTCTGCTTTTGCCATGCACAGATGCAGCACCCCAGGAGAAGCTGTCTGAGATGCACAGCACACACACACACACACACACACACACACACACACACACACACACACACATCCTCCTTCTCCCATCTGTCTCCATGTCTGCTGTAATCAAGGGGAGATGTGCAGCGTATCCTGGGACTGAACCTAGGACAACAGGCTGGTCATGCTTCCAAGGGACAAGGCCTGGAGGGTCTGTGCTATCTTTTAGAAAAAGGTGCTTTGCTTGTGGGACCAAGGGTCCTGGCCTGGGTTGGTGATGGGCATTGTTTAGTTCCATCACAGATGTTCTTGGAAGGGAGATCTCTCTCTCCTCCTCCCTCTCCTTTCCTCTCCTCCCCTCTCCAACCTTCCTTTCCCCTATTCTCCCCTCCCCTCCTTTTCCCTCCCTTCCTCTTTCCTCTTCCCTCCCCTCCCTTTCTCTCCTCTTTTTCCCCTTCTCTTTTTCCCTCCTCTCCCATCCCCTCCTGTCTTTCTCTCCTCTTCCTTCCCCTTCTCTCTTTTCCTCTCCCCTCTCTTTCTCTCCCTCCTCCCCACATCTCCTTTCCTCTACCCTCCTCTCTTCTCCTTTACCGTCTCCTCCCCTCCCCTCTCCTCTTCCTCTCCCTCTCAGGTGAGAATGGGCAAGAGGGAAGTATGAATCCAGGCATAATAACACCCTGAAAGAGGCAAGGGACAAACCAGCCCTCGCACAGGCATGAGGGAGTGGGGCTTTGTTAGGGCCTATTTCCTGGGGCTGCCATGACAGATGTACCATAACAGGGTGACTCATGGTGCCTACATTGGTTCCTTCTGACTTCTGGTGGCTGCCTAGAATTCTGCTGTGGGCTCAGTATGGCCCTTTCTTGTCCTCTCTCTCAGCTGGTGGTTCCTGGGTGTCTCTGGCATGACTTGGCTTTGCAGTCACTTGCTCCCATCTCTGCTTCTGTTGGTGCCTAGTCAGCTTTACCTCTGTGGCTGTGGCTGTGTCTGTTTCCTCTGCTCTTGAAAGGTTGTTAACCATTGCGTTAAGGCCTATCTTAAGGCCAGTGCAATTCGATTATCTCTGCCCTGATTGGGCATCTCCACATCTTCTGGGCCACGGTACTTCATCTTACTTCTGTGGGGTGAAGATGGACCCAAGGAACTGATGGGTTGGTTCAGTGGGTGTTCTTAGCAGGGTGCTAAGGAGATGTCCCCAGCAGGGTAGAGCCTGGAAGGGCCTTTAGCATTTCGCATTGACCCACGAGGAAACTAACTGAAATGTGTTGTTTAGGCAGAAGAAGACTGTCAGATTCAGGTTATATTTGATGACTGGAAATGACAAAAATCTGCTGATTTCATTGTTATTATGTGCTTAGGATACATCCAGCAGGACTAACTCCTGGCAGGGCTTGTGGGACTATATGGGATGCTAGGGTTGGAACCCAGGTCGGCCACGTGCAAGGTCCTATTGCTGTGGTCCCCAAATCTGCTGTATTTATGAGGGAGAGATGGAATTGAGGAAGGTTCTACTTTCTTTTTAGCTATCATCAATAATTCCAGGTAAAAGAACTCAAATATTTAAGTGATGACTTGGAATATATTTATGTGATTAGAGATTTATTAGCATTTCTCAGCAGATCTTAGCATCTGCTGGGAAATTAGCTTACGATTTACAACTTACAAAAATTACAACTGCAAAAGAGCATCAATAATTTTTTGATATTTTTTAAGTCTATGGTGTTAAACAGTGTATGCTGAATACTACAGTGTTATCTAAATTATTTGTCTCGGGGCCTGAGCGATAGCACAACAGGGAGGACAAATGCCTTGCAAGTGGCTGACCCGGGATGGACCCAGGTTTGATCCCCGGCATCCCATATGGCCCCCTGTGGCTACCAGGAGCTATTTCTAGTGTAGAGCCAGGAGTAACCCCTGAGCACCTCCGGGTGTGGTCCCAAAACCCCAAAAAATAATTATTTGTATGTGTGCATTGGCATTTTAATTCACCATCTAGTTGGTTTCTTTCTTTCTTTTCTTCCTTTCTTTATTTCTTTTTTCTTTCTTTTTTCCTTTTTATTTTTGGGCCACACCCAGCAGCGCTCAGGGCTTACTCCTGGCTGTTTACTCAGAAATCACTCCTGGCAGGCCCGGGGGACCACATGGGATGCCGGGATTCAAACCACCGACCTTCTGCATGCAAGGCAAATGCCTTACCTCCATGCCATCTCTCCAGCCCCTAGTTGGTTTATTTCTAATGCTATTTGAAATTGGGAAGAAATAGTAACATTATTGAAAATATGTAAGAGTGTAAAGTCAGTCTGTGAGTTTTAAGTTTTGTGTTTTTTTCCCCCAGAGTTAAGAGCTTCTCTTGAAGACAGTTAAATAAACAATGAGGTTTGTTTAATTTAGAAGTAAAGTGCTAACACGGGTACATTCTGCTAGTGTACTAGTTATTGGGCTGGAGCCAAACCATTGCCCTTCTGCAGGAAAAATCACAGAATGCTTGTATCTTTAGCAGTTTGATTCTCCAAGTACAGGTGCTAAAAGACATGATACTTTTGAGTCCTGGAGCATTTGCCTTGAATATTCAAAAGAGTCAACACAGACTGGGGAACCAGCACAGGGGTTGGTAGGCTTGATCCCTCCTGAACATTGCTTGGTGGGCATCCTCTCCCCCCCCCATAAAAGGGGTAACACACCATATTGTACCTACTGTCCGAGAATTCTGCTGGCCGTTGTTTTGTTTTAGAGGATTTTTCAGGATAAAAGAAGCTTTATTGCAGACTGTGTGCTCACTGTGTTTTGAAAATACTTGGTGACTGTGCTAAAGGTAGTGCTAATAATAATAACAATGATATGATAATAATGACAGTTATTGATTTTGGGGCCACCCCCAGCAGCGCTCAGGGCTTACTCCTGGCTCTGCATTCAGAAATCACTCCTGGCAGGCTTGGGGGACCATATGGGATGCCAGGGATTGAACCTGGGTCTGTCCCAAGTTGGCCGCATGCAAGGGAAATGCACTACCATTGTGCTGTCGCTCCAGCCCCTAGGATATGACTTTGAGATATACACCTAAGTATAGGAATATATTCGTTCATGTAAGTGATACTGTTGTTGGACATAGCTAGTTCCAGATATTGTTCTGGTGTTTACACCCCCTGTGGCCATCTCTGGAATCTATAAGCCAAGGGTAAGTTGGGGTAAGTTGGTTAGAAGGAGTTTTAGGCTTCTAGGAATCCCCCAAAGACAAGAATTAATTCAATCATCTTCCCAAAGAGATAGTTATAGGGGTCCACTACAATGCCTTGCATGTGGCTGACCCTGTTCAGTATTCATCATCCCTGGGGATGGCATTGGTAACCCCTGATCCCTGCCACTGGCTACTCTCTGGTCCCACAGGACCTGGGCAGGCCCTCACTTGAACTGGTAGCCCAGTTGGCAGAGAATACTGAGGGGATTCTTCAGTTCCCCTTAGGGATCCCCCATCTTTATCTGTATCTGAAAGCAATGTTTCATTATCTTATGCATACACTTATATTAAAACCGTAGCCAAGAAAATATCAGTTAAGGTCAATGAAATTTGTCTATTAGGAGCTCTCAGATTGAGGATTTACCTATTCTTCAGTACCTGCGGCCTCTCAAGTCTCACAGTATGTAGTAACTTGTTATTTCATTTTTTGAGGTGCAGATTCGAAGCTAGCCCTTCCCTACGGGAGGCTAGCTTTATCATTTTAGTGATGTTCATTTGTTTCTCCTCACTTGGGGAGACTTAAGCTCTAGGGCTTATGCCTTGTGACATTATGCTTCTTCCTAGGCAGGTGACCCCCAAAGTGAAGCCAGCTGAGAAAGCAGGTCATGAACTTTCTCCCCAGTCTTCCAGAGTGGTGCTTGTGTTGGTTTGCTTGCATGGGGCCACTTCTGGCGGGTTTGTGCTCAGGGCTTACTCCTTGTGGTGCTCAGGGGACCACCGTATGCATTGCTGGGGATCCAGCCCAGGTCAGCTGTTCAACAAGTATCCTATCTACTGAACTTTCACTGTGTCCTGGTGTTTTTCAGCCAGGAAATAGGTAGTATACCATATTTTTCGCACATAGTTGTTTCTTTTCTTTTCTTTTTTTTTTTTTTGCACATAGTTTATAGACGAGGAAAACAAGCAGTGATCAAATATTCTTAAAAGAAAGCTCTGTATGTAACAGTGAAAGAGCGTTAACCTGATTGCTCATACTATGTGGTATGTCTGTGCAATAAAGGGGACATAACATTCCCTCCCATCTTTGTGGGGAGTGCGTCTTACGGTACAAAAAATACGGTAGTTAATTTAAGATGTAGCTGAAGCTTAACAAGACTGCCAGTCATTATAATGAAGCTGACAGTGAAAGGGTTCCAGTGGTTCTAGCCAAGGAAGAGGGATTACTCATCACATGAGAAAGAAGGGACCCACGAGAGGTTTTAAAAAGACTCTTATAAGACAGAAGTCTGCCTTTGTGCACAGGAAAAAGAACACCACTATTTCTATAAGTAACAGATGGCAATGACATTGAGCTAACAGGTTAAGGTTGATGTGATGAAAGTTTTCAGCCGAATTTTCTTTGCCAAATGTGAAGTGAATCAGGGAGGTGGCACCAGTTAATCCTGGTCTCTCCTGGAACTGAGCGGAAGCAGCTCAAAGCTAGGAGGGTTATACTTGCAGTGAATTGCAAATCGTAATGAAAATCACATGTGAAGGGGAAAAAAAATCTTTTCTAAATAGACACCCCAGGAATAGATAGGAGTCTCAAATAGTCAGGCTGTTCAGGAGTAATTTTGATCTTTTGTGGTAGGATGGGGGGACTTAAAGATGCTTGAGGAAGGAATCTAAATCCTTCTGAAGAGGGAGGGAGGAAGGGAGGGAGGAAGGGAGGGAGGGAGGGAGGGAGGAAGGAAGGAAGGAAGGAAGGAAGGAAGGAAGGAAGGAAGGAAGGAAGGAAGGAAGGAAGGAAGGAAGGAAGGAGGGAGGAAGGGAGGGAGGGAGGGAGGGAGGGAGGGAGGGAGGGAGGGAGGGGGAAGGAAGTGTCAAAGGCAAGACCTGTTCTCTAGTTATTTCACTATTTTCTCTTTCATCTTCTTTTCAACTTGATTTATTTGCTTTTTTGGTTGGTATTAGTCAACCAAATATTGATGATATAACAAGTTTTGTTTTAAAAAAAAATCCTCCAAACAACAACAAAACCCCCTTCCAAACCACAATCATTATTACTACTGTTAGGCAATAGGTTTCAAATGGTAGATTCCAGACTAGTAACAGCAAAATCTCAGATCCCCCCAGATGACTGCATTAGAAACTCTTTTGTGGAGTCTTCTCTTTTATTTGTTTGTTTGTTTATTAGCAAGTCTTTTGGGTGATTTTATTACCTGCTAAAATTTGGAGCACTCTGCTGTGACTGCACTTCTCTTGTTCCTTTTCAGCAGCATTTGTTTCATAGTCTGCTACACATTAAATCCATTGTACAGTCACATCTTAACTTTGCCTTTTAAACATTTTTTTTACAACTTCATAGTTAATTTTTACTGTAGCTTATATTAGAGTTTGTCAGCGTCTCTTTTAAATGACTTTGGCCTTGTGTTTACAGAACCCTTAAGAGTTTGAAGGGTTATTTTCCAGGTAATGTTTCATGCCTGTTAGAAGGGGAATTACAAGCTTTAGTGGTATTCAAAAAAACTCAAATTAGAGAAACATTCGGGGCATGACATTTGTCAGGGATAAGGTCTAGATATTTGAGAGAAATAAATAAGCCTAATCAAATTGAGTGGTTGTCAGTGAGAAGCAAGATTTACTGGGCAGTTGCTTTATTTATTTATTTATTTATTTACTTATTTATTTATTTATTTATTTTTGATTAGACACTAAAATTGAGCATCCCCAACTTCATTTAACAGCTGGTTGTCATTTCCATTAGCAAAAGCAGCTAGTCTCAAATCTGTTTCCGAGCCCTGCCAGCATGTCTTGCTGAGTTGTTTGGCCTTTCGGCTCTGAGACAAAATTCCCAAGTGCCAGTTCAGTGCTCATGTCTCTAGACCTTATTACGCGGGTAGTTGAAATCCCTTCTGCCAGCTCTGGAAATGACCCTCGACTGGTAATTTAATTCAGCCTTTCTGTCATTGGAAGTAGTCAAGATGGATTTAAGGCTTTACATGCAATAAGAAACATGCTTTACAAGTTTTATCACTCTGAGCACTAAAGAGAGAAAGCAAGGTGAGAATTAATTGTTTTCACTCCTTCCTGACTGCTTTCATCTCTAGGGACCTGGTATATTTTTTCATCACTTCTTATGATTGACCAACTACCTTCATTCTGATACCATCTAACATTATAAATGTTTTCATTTTTCTTAAATAGTAGAAATTCCGATTTTATTTTATTTTTGCCTTTCTGGTACAGTAGACCATTAATTCACACAAAATTCTTCAATATTTTTGTTGATTGCTTGAGGGGGCAATTCAGTCCTATTAAAGTTTTATAAAGTTTTGAATTAAGTTGCATTAGTCATTACCCCAATCTTAAGAGGCCACTGCATGTCTGTTCACTCATAAGTCTGGAATTCAGGCATCCAGCTGGGTGCAGGCTCTGGTGTCAGGAATTTTCTTTTCAAGTCCAAGAGGCTAGAGAAGGATTTACTTCCAGTATGGCTGCCTCCAAGCCCTCTACCTCTTTTGCTGGCTGTTTGCAGAAAGGTTCAGTTCCTTACATTGTTGGCCTTTTTATTGCATTCCAAGAACGTCCTCATCACATGGCACTTGGCTTCCTCAGAGGCAGTGAGACTAGAGTGAGCAAGGAAGTTGGTGACCTGGTTTTTGCAGTCACAGACCATAGTCACTTTTACCACATTCAGTTGTCAGAAGTGCATCACTAAGTATAGTCCACATGCAAGGCCCATGAAATTAAGGCTCCCCCTGTGAAGAAAAGTTATTTTTGAAATGTCATTCTGCCACCCCTCCCATTCTGTGTTCAGCTTAAAACAGTCTTTTAAATTATAATTAGGTCATATGAAAGAAAGACTTTAAAGGAATTGGTGGATAATATATTTCAAAGTACTATACTAATAAATATTGGGATGTTTTTTTAGCAATAACCAAATTTATTTTTATTTTTATGTCGTTTCAGTGGTTTAGTTCCAGTTAAGTTTCTGACACTATACATATGTGTGTCCCTGAAATTTCTCACGGTCTCTAGAATTTTAAATGGAAAAATAAAAGGGTGAAATAGAAAATGAATTTGGGGAGGAGCAGGATTTTTAAGTGCATGTACTTTTATATTCAAACTGTTAATAAGAGTGCATTTACTGTGACCATTCCTTGTACTTTAAAAGTTATAATAATTGTATTTCTGGGTTCTTTCGCCCTTGCCTTGAGCACGTCCTAATGGACCAACACAGCATGCATACACTATGTTGCTATTTTTTTCTCCTTTTATTATCATAGAAGAACTAGTTGGTACTTAGGATCCAGGCAGTAGCAGAACAGATATAATAAACAACTTCTCCAAATGCAACCTGAAATGTGTGTTGTTACTTCAGTTAATAAACGTTTCTCTTCTTATACTTACTGATTTTATTTTGTAAAATTTCTGTAAGTAGATAGACTTTAATTTCAAAAAATCCTGGTCTGAGCAGAGGAGTAGTACAGGGTGCTTGCCTCATACAGAGCTGGTACACAGGTTTGCTTCTTGGCATCGTGTAAGGTTCCCTGAGCATAGAGCAAGAAATAGTTCCTGAGGGCCAGAGAGATACCACAGCGGTAGAGCATTTGTCTTGCAAACAGCCAACCCAGGACCAATGGTGGTTCGAATCCCAGCATCCCATATGGTCCCCTGTGCCTGCCAGGAGCGATTTCTGAGCATAGAGCCAAGAGTTGCCAGGTGTGACCCAAAATCCAAACCCCCCCAAAAAAAAGAAAAAGGAAGGAAGGAAGAAAGAGGAAAAGAAAGGAAGGAAGGAAGGAAGGAAGGAAGGAAGGAAGGAAGGAAGGAAGGAAGGAAGGAAGGAAGGAGGGAGGGAGGGAGGGAGGAGGGAGGGAGGAGGGAAGGAAAGGAGGGAAAGAAAGGAGGGAGGGAGGGTTCCTGAGCATAGCTGGTTGTGATTCTCTTCCCCAAATAAAAATGAAACGGAAGAGAAAACAGAACATCCTGTTCACCCCTCACAAATCCTGATCTGAATTCTATAGTGTAATCCAAATTAGTGATGTTTTATTATTTTCCTTCTTTACTTCTCCAGTTAGAATTTCTCTGATTAGGGTGGGTAGTAAAGTAGTAAACCACATGTTTACTATACATATACATATACATATACATATACATATACACATGTATATGAGGCCCAGGACTAGATCTCTGGCACTTTCTTTTTCTTTTTTTTTCAGGAGAAATCCAGCTTTATTACAAGACCTAAACCACCACGTGCCACATGGCTTCTAAGCTAAGCAGCCTCTTTCTAGCTGCTCTCCATATCTTAGCTACGCCTGCCTCTCTCTCCCTCTCTAACTTTCCTTATTCCCTCTCTCCACCCAAAAGATTCCGCTACCTATCCCTGGCACTTTTAAGAAAAAAAATAATTGAGACTGGAGCAGTACTATAGTGGGTAGGGCATGCTGTTGACCTGGGTTCAATCCCTGGCATCTCATCTGGTCCCTTGGACACTGCCAGAAAGTAATTTCTGAGTGCAGAGCCAGGAGTAACCCCTGAGCATCACTGTGTGGTCTAAAACCAGGAAAAAAAAAATCTCTTATGTGGAATAACATTTAAATGTAGACTTTAAACTAGAGAGAAAATAGGAGGAAAAAAAATAAAACAAAAACAAATCCAAACCCTACTCTTTTTTTTTTTTTTTTTTTGGTTTTTGGGCCACACCCAGTGACGCTCAGGGGTTGCTCCTGGCTATGCGCTCAGAAGTCACTCCTGGCTTGGGGGACCATATGGGACGACGGGGGATCGAACCGCAGTCCGTCCGAGGCTAGCGCAGGCAAGGCAGGCACCTTACCTTTAGCACCACTGCTCGGCCCCCAAACCCTACTCTTATTTTAAAACTGGAGGAGAAAGATCTCTCTTTTCTTTGATCCAGATTGGAATTTACATAGGGCGTGTTAAAATAGATGAACCGAGGCTGGAGAAATAGCACTGGGGTCACAGCTGTAGCCACTGTCCCAGCTGGGAACACCACCACCATCCATGGTCTCCCAAGCACTGCCAGGAGTCACTCCTGACCACAGAGCTAGGAATAGTAGCCCCAGAGGACCTCCAGGTATGCCTCCCTGCCCCAAAAGCAAACAAAAAAACAAAACACCTAAATTATTGGGCTGAACCTCAGAAATGGGATTTAGAATTCTAAACCCTGTTTTAAAATGTTTAACTACTTTGATGAATAGTCTTGTAATCAGGAAGAGCCTGTGACTGCAGGCAGACTTCAGGCAAAATTTAATTCTTTTTTTTTTTTTTTTTTTTTTTTAGACTTACTAAATTTATTTCATGTCATGGTGGTCACTTTTATAGCTGTTAGACTTATTTCCAATCACATTACTGATCACAGAATTCATTAACTATTATTTTACATTCAAGGGTTTCAGGAGCACAGCAAAACAGAAAAAGGCCCACCAGATGCTTCAGTGTGGAGCCCAAGATTGATCTTTAGAGAGAATGTTATTGCTTTATTAGTCCTTTTTTTTTTTTTTTTTTAAAGGATTTATTCCCTAGAAACCCACCTACCAGATGTTCTCTGTAATGAAACTGTTCCGGGTTCCCTCCAACAAGCCTCACCTCTGGGGGTCAAACTCTCTCTTCTCTGGGCTGACCCCGCTTCCTTCCTCCCAGGCACTGTATAGATGATGCATTCATTGGTGGGTCTGTGCAAAACTTTTATCAGACAGAAACAAGAGAAAGCTCAGTAGTGGAGACTAATGCTCCTAAAACAGCCATGGACCATGCAGGGAAGAAAAATATAATTCTTAACTTTGGAAAAAAAGGTATAGGACACTAACTTTGGTTTAACAAGTTTTATGCTTGAATATATAAGTAATCCTATTAGAAGATGCTTATTACAGGAAATAATTGGGAAAAGAAGAGCAGAGGAACTATGTTAATATTGATTGAAGCAGGAATATTCAAGAAATACATCCACCCACTATGGACAACAGTTTTGATAAGGTGTCAGAACTGTTGAAAGGGGGATGAGTAATCTTTTTTTTTTTTTTGTGGTTTTTGGGTCACACCCGGCAGCGCTCAGGGGTTATTCCTGGCTCCAGGCTCAGAAATTGCTCCTGGCAGGCACGGGGGACCATATGGGACGCTGGGATTCGAACCGATAACCTCCTGCATGAAAGGCAAACGCCTTACCTCCATGCTATCTCTCCGGCCCCGAGTAATCTTTTTAATCAGTATTTTTTGTATCATTTGGATAATTATAAGTTATTCCAATTAATTGAACAAGTTGTAAAAAAAAATAACAAGCAAACACAAATGCCCAAGCAAAACAAAAAAACTCCAGTTTACTTATTTATTTACTTGGAAATTAACTTGAAATTGACCAGAGACCTAAAGGCAAGAATAAAAACTAGGACAGTTTTGGGGAATCCTAGTGAACTTGAGTGCTTAGAACAAAGGACATTGGCCCTTGGCGAATGACTTCACCATATTTTATTCTCTTGAAGATAGTCACGTGAACTCAGTGTCACTTTGGATGTCCACTTGTTTATTTTCTGTCAGGGATCCATAACATTGGTCAAAAACGACTATATTAGATATGAAAGTTAATGATTTAGGTGAAGGGTGATATGTTTTCAATGCATAAATGGATTTGTTAGAAAAATTTAGGCAATGACTTC
Organism: Suncus etruscus; assembly: GCF_024139225.1. Lineage (NCBI taxonomy): Eukaryota > Metazoa > Chordata > Mammalia > Eulipotyphla > Soricidae > Suncus > Suncus etruscus. The sequence goes on along the minus strand of NC_064857.1, from coordinate 67,277,562 downwards.
TTTTTTTTTCATTTAAGCACCTTGATGACCTTGATGACTATTCTTTTAGATTTATGGTGGTGATTCAGATGGCAGAGCTCAGGATTGGGTTGGTTACTGAGGATGAAGTTCCAGAGGGTGGCTTGAGATCCTTCGTGGACAGACTCCATCTAATATTGATCAATGTTCTTGGGTCATATTTTGAAACCCTTGTAGTCACATTTGAAAAGTGCAGAGGACAATTTTCTTGATAATCCTTCGCATCAAATCCATTGTCCAGACTGTTTTATTCCCTCTTTGATGTATTTTTAATGAATTTTTTTCATCTAGTCATGGTGAAATTACAAAATTATTCATGATTGGGATAAGGCATACTTGTGGGAGCACCATAGGACTCCTTGGAACTCTGCTGAGAATGCTCTCTGTTTAGTTCTTTGCTGTACGCCAGTTTCAAATAGCCCAACTACTGTTTTGAGCAAGCAAAATTATATAGTGTGTAATATTTACTTTATAACACATTCTGGCACACTAAGAAAAAGAGAAAGGGAAACTCACAGTCTGCTGGTCTTGTTCTTTGATCAGTTCCACCCAAATGTACATGTGTGTGTGTGTGTGTTGCTATTTCCATAAGTATTAGACGTCTACCAATACTGCTTTGCATTTATGCTTATTTTGTATATAATACCTTTATTTAAGCACCATGATTACAAGTATGTTTGTAGTTGGGCTTTAGGTATAAAAAAGAACACTCCTCATCACCAATGCAACCACAACCAATGCCCTCATCTCCCTCCTCCCCTACCCCCAGCTTCTGGCATTCTGTTTCACTCAGAACCATTGTCATGATAGTTGTTAGTGTAGTTATTGCTCTAACTGCACTCATCACTCTTTGTGGTAAGCTTCATAATGTGAGTTAGTCCTTCCAGTCCTCATTATGCTAATTTTTATTCTTCAATAGATGAAAAAAGGAATCTGTTTCTTCTATTAGCATTTCTTTGAAGGTTTTTCAATACATATAAGATAGTACCCTGCTTTCCCTCTCTCTCTCTCTCTCTCTCTCTCTCCTTCCTTCCTTCCTTCCTTCCTTCCTTCCTTCCTTCCTTCCTTCCTTCCTTCCTTCCTTCCTTCCTTCCTTCCTTCCCTCCTTCCTTCCTTTCTTCCTTCTTTCCTTCCTTCCTTCCTTCCTTCCTTCCTTCCTTCCTTCCTTCTTCCTTCCTTCCTTCCTTCCTTCCTTCCTTCCTTCCTTCCTTCCTTCCTTCCTTCCTTCCTTCCTTCCTTCCTCCCTCCCTCCCTCCCTCCCTCCCTCCCTCCCTCCCTCCCTCCCTCATTTATATCTGAACGTGAAATTCATTATTCAGTTTTAGTATTACATGTTGGTTATCTAGAACTGGGAAGTGCTTTTTCTCCTTGCTAATCCCATCATATGTTAATCACAGTTGTTTCGTTCAGTTTATATGACTTGTATGAAATATGATTCCATGTTAATTTTCTTCTGAGAAATGAAAACCCTTCATATACTATGTCTGAGTCTCAGCAGCTCTTTTTGAATTCCATAACCTACTATACGTCATCCTTCTTCGATGGATGGTAGTTCTCTTTGCGGACTTAGTCTTTGGCGAATAATCGTGTTCATTTAATAGTTCACAGATCTTTTTAAAAAAATTCTCAGTGGGGCCAGAGAGATAACATGGAGGTAAGGCGTTTGCCTTTCATGCAGAAGGACAGTGGTTCAAATCCCGGCATCCCATATGGTCCCCTGTGCCTGCCAGGGGCGATTTCTGAGCGTAGAGCCAGGAGTAACCCCTGAGTGCTGCCAGGTGTGACACACACACACACAAAAACCAAAACCAAAACAAAACAAAATTTCTGTGATAATAATTTATTAAATGCCAGTTGAAAGAATAACATCAATCCTGATTATTCTCATTTAATCCTAGATCTCGAATGTTATTTTCTTAACTTATTCATAATAATTTCTTCTCAATAGACTTAAATTAGGTCTAGCCACTCAAAAAAAGCTCCCGGCCATTTTTAATGTAAAATTAAATTGTAAAGACAGACAAAATTAACCTTAGATTATTGCACCAGAGGACTTAAGATGATCTTTTTCTAGAATTTTTAAGGAAAAGCCTCTTGTTTTGGGGCCACACCTGGTGATGTTCAGGGGGTTATTCCTGTGTTCAGGAATTATTCCTGGACCACCTGGGATCCAACTCAGGTTGGCCACATGCAAGGCAAACACCCTCCTCACTGTCTATGGCTCTGGCCTCATCTTTTTAACCCTTCTTAATCTAGTAGATGACAACCATATGCACCATTGGTGAATGTCATATTCAATGTCACATATTGGGCAGTTTGTCTATTTTTAGAGAAACTCTTCTAACATTTCTTGCAAAATCGGTTTTAATGCTATAAATTCCCTAAGCTGTTGCCTGTTCATGAAGCTCTGTATGCTTCCTTCAAATCTGAGTGGTAGCCTATCTGGGTAAAGTGTCCTTGGTGAGATGTTTAAGTTCATTGAGTTTTTGTACTGTATCTTTCATATTCTTCTGGCTCGTTGAATTTCATTTGATAAAGACGCTATGTGCTTTATATGCTTTCCTTTGCATGTATTAGTTTATTTTTTGATGTGTTTTCAATATTCTGTCTCTATCTTTGACTGCTGTCATTTTGAATATTACATTTCTTGGAGTTTTACTAATTGACTTTATTTTCATTGGGACCTTTGGGCCTCTTGGAATTTGATGCCCATAATCCTCAAATCTGGGGAGTTCTTATCAATGATTTATTTAATTATTGCTTTTTCATCATACTTGCTTTTCTCTTCTTTAGGACTTAGGTGATTCTTATATTGCTCCTCCTGAACTCATCACATATGAGTTTTGTTCTTTTCCTGTTCAGGTTATTTGGTACCTTCTGCTGTTTCCTAGCTGTTTCTTTCTCATCTTGGAGCCCCTCAATCTTTTGCTCAGCTTTTGTTATTCTGCTGTTCAGAGCCGCCATGAACTTTTTGTTAAATATGACCTACCATGTTCTTTATATCTGACTGTAGTATTTTCATTTTGACTCTCCTACTAAAGACACTCTCTGAGGATTTTACTGCTATGGTTTATGGCTTTGTGGTATTGTTTTCACTCATTGAGTTTAGTGGGCTTCAGCATGTTTCCCCCATTGGTTTTCTAGTGTTCCTACTGAGGTGGGGTGAGTCTTTGTTGTTAGGACCCCCCCCCCCAGAAGATGCTGAGGGATTAAGATGGAAGTTGTTCTCTGTCTTCTGTGCCTTTCTGCACAGAACAACAGGAGCAATAGTGTCCATCTGCCTATAGTGGACTGAATAGATCTGTCACATAGTCGCATGAGTGGCTGAGTGCTTCAGAAGCTATGGTATAGACCTTTTTTGTTGTTGTTTGTTTTGGGGCCACACCCAGTGGTGCTCCAGGGTTATTCCTGGCTCTGTGCTTAGAAATCACTCCTGGCAGGCTCAAGGGGACTACAGGGTTTGCTGGGGATCAAACCTGGGTTCATCCCGGGTCAGCAGTGTGCAAGGCAAATGTCCTACCACTGTGCTATTACTCTGGTCCCCACTTAATATGATACAGGTCATAAGTAGAGGCTTCTGGGACCCATCTAGTAAGGAGAGGCTCAGCCTCCTGGTCTGGAACAGGTCCAGTGATGTCAGTTGGAGGAGGCCGGCCTTACTGGCATGGTGGAGCAGCAAGCAGATCCAGAAAATAAAGCAACTCTTACTATAATTGCATCACTTCATTTTTCAGATTTTTTCATTTATATATCAGATTATTGCATACAATTATTCTCTGTTATTCCAGGAATTTATTCTATAGGCTGATAAGAAGGGGTGGGGGTGGGGGGGAGAGGCCCATTTCATTTGGCAGGTAATTTAAAGGTCTGATGTGCATATTTGATCGAGAGAACCCCTGTGCTCAATCCCTGGCATCGATCGCTACCAGTGTATGGTCCCAGGAGCACTGCCAGATGTGGCCTCAAATGAAACAGAAAAGTGAGGGAGGAATAGGGAAACGGCTCAACTGGCTGGAGCACATGCTTTGTAAGCAAGAGGCTCAGATTCGAGACCTCATACCTCATGGTTGTTTGAACCCTGTAGTCTGTGGTTTAAAAACTAAAACCAGGAAACAAAACAAAAGTTGGTCTTATTTTTTTTTTTTAAAGGCTAAAATTTTATATCTCCCTCTCACTGGTAGATGTTTTGGTCATTCCTTTTGTCTTGTTTTAGCCGACAATATGAAGTAAATTTGTGCTTAGAAAGGAGCTGGGGTCTTGGGTGGTAAACTGAGGACCGTGGTGGAGGGAAGGTCAAACTGGTGATGGGATCAGAACAACTCTGTTTGGAACAACTTGGGAAATCACAGTGTCCTAACAAAAATTTTTTTAATTAAAAAAAAATATATATATACATATATATACATATACATATATATATATCCTAAAATGTTTTCTCCTGTTTGTTTCAGGGAAACCTCACAGCACCAATTCTTCAGAACGGATCCAGCTCTCAGGGATGTATAATGTCCGTAAAGGCAAAATGCAGTTGCCTGTGAATCGGTGGACCAGACGCCAAGTGATCCTGTGTGGGACCTGCCTGATTGTTTCATCTGTGAAAGACAGCTTGACTGGAAAGATGCATGTCCTGCCACTGATTGGTGGAAAAGTAAGTTTCAGATGACCAAAAATATCCACCGATTGCCCCATGGCACTAAGGGGCTTTGCGGGGAGTCCTTCCCAGAATGTGGGGGTGTTTGTTTTTTTTTTTATTATTATTTATTCCCCCCCTTTTCTTTTTAGGTTTTTGGGCCATATCCAACAGCACTCAGGACTTACTCCTGACTCTAAATCTTTCCTGGCAGACTCAGCAGGAGACCATAGGGGTGCAAGGGATCGAACCTGGGTTAGTCCCAGGTCAGCCCCATGTAAAGTAATGCCTTACCTGCTGTGTTATTGCTCTGGCCCCTGGGGATGGTTTTCTGCCCATTGGAGGTCTTACTTGTTCCCTTGTTCTCCGGGCCACTATTTGATTTGGAATTGTGGAAAACAACCAACAAAGCCATCAATTCACCAGAGACCTTGGTGATGTTGAATTCTTCAGCATGACTGACCAGCATGACTCAGAGAGCAGTGTATCTGGAATTCAGTGATACACTAGAGATTGTAGATTATTATTATTACCATCATCATTGGTTTTGAGACCATACCTGGTGATGTTCAGGGGTTTACTCCTGACTTTACACTCAGGAATCACTTCTGGTGGTGCTCTGGGGATTATATAGGATGCTCGGGGTTGAACTCTGGTTGGCCAACAGTGAATGGCTACCTGAACATATATTTTGTAGTGTAGTATATACTGACCCTTAACTTCATGTCCCTGCATGCATACTGGAGGCTAGATTCCCTAGCAGCAGGACTCTTTCCTCCCACTTTACCTCATTTCTCTGTTTATTTGTACTTTGTAACCAAGTGACACCAGCAATTTTCATTTATCATGGTAGCTAGTCAGAAAGTGTGAAACTGAAAATTTGCACATTTGAGAGAGAAAAAAACATTTCTTGTGCAGGTTGACAGATATTTCTGACATTGCTGGCAGTGTTTCTTTAGATGTGAACCTTTTTATTTCTGCCATTTATAGAATAAAAACAGGCTGCCAGATTTGATATCGAAAAGGAATATTTCAGTGCTATGATAGTCTGCTAGTAAAGGGAAAGGCAACTCTGAATAAAATAAATATGCTTTTAGAAGCCAAATTTGTATAGTGAAGTGGTTTTATGTGTATGCATGCATGTGTGTGAGTGTGTGTGTGTGTGTGGGTGTGGGTGTGTAAGTGGATAGAATAAGAAATAAGGTGTTGCTGGCATGTAGTACTTGGTGGGCATCAGAGCTACACCTGAACTGTGGGTTTACTGCAGGCAGAAAGTAAGAGAGAGACAGGAGGGAGGGAGGGAGGGAGAGAGAGAGATGGTTGTTGAGTCGAACTGTTGTGAGGACTCATGCATACCTGGATTCACAGCTCAGGTTCTCTGCAGTGGATAGCAGAGTTCTGTATGGGTTCCAGGTGTTGGTCTCACTGTAGAATGAGCAAGCCAAGGGTCTGAGGTGTGGATGTGAGTCTGCAAAGGCAGCAGCTTTGCGTGGAGGCCATTGGAACCAGGTTGGAGGGAAGAGAACCAGGTCCTGCCAGGAGGCGAACCTTTATCATTGTCCCTCAACTCTCCCCCAGTGGACAGGACCTGGAGAATATAGAGAAAAGACAAGTTCAACATTTTGTTGTTTTTTTGTTTTGTTTTTGGGCCACACCCGGTGACGTTCAGGGGTTACTCTTGGCTATATGCTCAGAAAGTGTTGCTGGCTGGGGGAACCATATGGGATGCCGGGGATCGAACCATGGTCCATCCTGGGTCAGCTGCGTGCAAGGCAAATTCCCTACTACTGAGCCATCGCTCGGCCCCTGGTCAACATTTTTTTTGTTCGTTTATTTTGTCTTTGGTTTTGCTTTTAGGCCACACCCAGCATTGCTCAGGGGTTACTCCAGGCTCTAAGCTTAGAAATCACCCCTTGCACACTTGGGGGTACATATGTTATGTCAGGAATTGAACCTGGGTCTATCCTACGTCAGCTGAGAGCAAGGCAAATGTACCACTGAGCTATCACTCTGGCCCCTAAGTCAATTTTTATTAGAGAGAACTAGTTAGTGCAGTTCATGGAATCATTTTTTAAAACAATTTTGTAGCAATTTATTTTTTGAGTTTTAACACGTCTTTGCTTAGGAATCCATGACCCACATCACATTTCTCTCCACTTTACTATTATATACTCTAGTCCTAAAAAGACAAATACTTGATTGTCAGGTTGCTAGGTGTATTTACCTCTGTGTCAGTCATCCCTTTTAAAACAACTTTTATCCAAGTACTTAGAAAGAGTGATATCTTATTATGGAAAAATTTTATCCTTTGAAGGAATTATTCAAAAAATAGCAATCATGGTTACCATAATTCATAATTAAAAATAAATATTTCATCTTTGAAAGCCTGTGAGTTCAACAGTGTCTTCTCTATAGTGTTAGATATATTCATAGGCAAATTTAATCACCTTTTTGTTTTGTTTTGGGGCCACACCCCAAAACTCGGGTTACTCCTGGCAAAGCGGACCATATGGGTTACTAGGGAGTGAACCCTGGTTGGTTGACATGCAAGGCAAATGCCCTACCCACCACTGTACTATATGGCTCAGGTGCCGGATTGAATAACTATTTGTTCTCATTGCTTCTATGAAAAAGCCCCTTCACTTAGCATCTGCCTTACCAAGATAGACAATTCCTTATCACAAACATCTAAACAAGTATAATTTACTATCAAGAGGAGGGATCAACACAACAGTGTTTGCTCTAAATGAAAAGGGAAAATACCAAAGAAATCATGGAGTTTGTAGTTTGTGGGGGAATAAGGGAATTCCAAGATGCAATAAGCAAACTAGACAGAATTTGAAGAATGAAAACTCTTGACATGGAAGGAATGATCAGAAAGGGTCTTGTGCCAGAGAGCAGAGACCAGAAAGCTGCAGAATGTTCTAGAAGGCCAGTAGCTGCGGTCTCAATTAGCATTTTCTTTCAGAGTCGGGCTCTTGTCCTGTTTCCCAGGCCTGTGACTGGTGAACTTCCAGCTCAGAGAGGTTGTAAGTTAATAGTTTCCTTTTCTCTCAGGTAAGCCTTGTAAAACCTGTTTGTCCCACACCTTTCAAAATTGAGTAGGTTGAAAAATGGAAGTCATGAAAACCTGTTGACCGACTTAGGAAAATATTGCTCACTCTTTGCAGTCTGAGTTTGTTTTAATTCTTGTTCTTTTTTTTTATTTGAAAGTTTTTTTTTCTTTATTTAAACATCTTGATTAGATTGTGATTAGGTTTCAGTCATGTAAAGAACACCCGCTTCACCAGTGCAATATTTTGGGCCAAAGAGAAAGCACAGTTGGTAGGGCACTTGTCTTGTATGCAGCTGTCCTGTATTTGAGCCCTGGCATCCCATATGGTTCCCACACCACCACCAGAAATAACTCCCGAGAGCAGAGCTAGGATTAAGCCTTGAGCATCACCAGATGTGGCCCCCAAACCAAAATAAACAAATAAAGAATTAAAAAGATTTTCTTATTCACAGAAGAAATAGTAAATGGAGTTCTTTGGAAGTTTATAGAAAGGACAGCCAGCCCGCAGGAGACAGGTTGATCATAACGTAGCTAAAAAGATGAGACGGGGGCCAAAGCAACAGTGGTAAGGAGTTTGCCTTGCATGTGGCCAACACAGGACGGACCCCTGTTTCAATCCCGGCATTCCATATGGTCCCCCAAGCCTGCCAGGACTGACTTCTGAGCACAGAGCCAGGAGTAACTCCTGAGTGCTGCCAGGTGTGACCCTCCTGCCCCCCAAATTGAGACTGCTTGAGTGTGACTGGGTTGGCACTTAGAAGGTAGCATTTGAAAGATGAAATTAAATAGGACTCAGCATTGAATTCTTAAAAATGATTTGGAATAAGTTTGTGGTGTAGTTATTGCATTGCTTTTGTCCTTTAGAATTTAACTTAGATTTTATATCTCATGGATTCTTGACTGGCTGTTTGTTAAATTGAGGTGCAACATAGAGTCACGTAGCCTTACTGTAGGAGCTGGAGTGCTCCAGGAGCTGGACCACTCTGAGTAGTTCTCTGCTGGCACTTCACATCCAGCACATTGTATCCTCTACCCTAGACCATGGGGAGTGGGGAGAGGATGTCTAGAATATATATATTCATTTTTTTCTTACGTTTTGAAATAAGTTTTATCATCTAACTGTGCTTTTTTTTTTTTTTTTTTTTTTTACCATCCCCAGCAGTGCTCAGGGATTACTCCTGGCTATGCACTCAGGAATCATTCCTGGCAGGTTTGGGAATCATATGGGATGCAGGGTATCTATCGAACCTCTGTCGGCAGCCTGCAAGGCAAATGCCTTACCCACTGTGCTATTGCTCAGGTCCCATATAACTGTTTTGCTTATTTTGAGGCCTGCATATAAAAATGGCATTTTACTATGTATGGTCTTCTGTGAATTTTTTCTCTACCAATGTGAATTATATATAAGAATCCATGTTGCTTGTGATATGTGGTTTTTTATTTCTGTCTAATATTTTATGTCCTAACTTGTCATAATAAATCATTTTCCTCTTAATGGAATTATAGGGTGCTTCTGGTTTTGTTGTTATTATAAATGGTATAAATGTTGCTGATGTAGTCTTACGGTGGTTTGCCCCTGGATATGCAAGTCATTTTTCGGAGGCAGTTATTCTCAGTTGCTGTTCCTGTGCCCCAAGACACATTTGGTAATAATGTGTTCGTGTTTGGGTTGTCAACATGTCACTTAATATAGGCTGAATTATGCTGTGGTGAGCCTTTCCTACTCCTCAGGACTCAAAGTATTGCTCCCTCATTCTCTGGCCATTGTCGTGGGTTAGTGGAGATTTATTTCTCATATAGTTGTAAAGCGATTCTAACCGATCTTACCGGTGGTATATTTGGATTCTATAGCTCTTCTTTAATCCTTGGGCAGGGGAAGAGATAACTGAAGGGCCAAGGTGGAAAGGTTAAAGGGGAAGAGGTAACTGAAGGGTCAAAGATGGAATCGTGTCTGTGGATGCAAAATCACTGGTGCCTCGTCTGTGCACAGCTTTTTTTTTTTTTTTTTTGGTTTTTGGGCCACACCCATTTGACACTCAGGGGTTACTCCTGGCTATGTGCTCAGAAATCGCCCCTGGCTTGGGGGAACCATATGGGACACCGGGGGATCGAACCATGGTCTGTCCTAGGCTAGCGCTTGCAAGGCAGACACCTTACCTCTAGCGCCACCTTCCCGGCCCCTGTGCACAGCTTTTTAACCAAGACTAGGTACATGGCTACATCTTGACTGCAAGGAATCTGCAGTATAAGAAGCAGAAATAAGGGAACATCTTCGCTAAAGAAGACTACTAGTGACATTGACAGGGTAGGAGTTCAGAGCACAAAAAGTAATGTAAAAAGAAAACAACAACAACCCCCCCAAAAAAAAAACAGCCAACCAAAATGTAATGCAAAATTCCAGATAGTTCTGAACAATACACAAAGGTTGAACTCAAAATATCTATAGTGACTTGAGAAATACTGCCTTTGATACAGTTACTTGTCTAGAAAACCTGGAAATTAAATTTGGTTATTTGGGGGTTTATGAGCCATGAGCTAGTATTTGAGGGTTACTCCTCAGCTCTGCGTTTGGGGCGCTTTCTAGCAGTGCTCAGGGGACCATAGGGGTGCAGGGGAGAGAACTTGGATCAACGACATGCAAGGCAAGCACCCCGCCTGCTGTATTATATCTCTCTCTCTAGTCCCTAAACATGATTTCTTTTTTTTAAATAGTATTTTGAGCCACATCCTGGTTATACTCAGGGCTTACTCCTAGCCCTGTGCCCAATGATCACTTGGCTAGGCTTGAAGATCATAGGTGGTACCTGAAATTGAATTCAGGACAGCTGCGTGCAAGGCAAGCTTCCCAAGAGTACTACTGCTCTAGTCCCTCCATATGAAGTTTTAACAAATTTAAAATGAGTTTTGATGCAGCTTAATGAATTTAAAACAAAATAATATTTGATTACTGACTTCTAACTTGATTTTATTTTGGTTTAAGAACACAACATTTGTACAACGCTGATCTTTTGTGAAGAATCTTTTTCTCAAAATTCATGATAGGTTTTTGGTAATTTTTGTAAGTGAAATGGGCCTGTGCAATACTGTTAGTTTATTCTTTGTACTTTTCTCCATTCTGGGAGTGGAGGTACATTCTTGGAGTTGGGACACACCCTGTGGTACTTAGAGATGACTCCCAGCACCCATATGCTCAGAGGTCTTTCCTGGCACTGTTTGGAGATCAGGTGTGCCAGGGTGTGAACCCAGACTTTTTGCATGCAACACATATCATTCATTGTGCTCTCTCTAGCCCCAGGAAGTGGAGATTTTGGTGGGATTCTGCATTGTTAGAATTTCAGTTTCTTGCTTAGTTGGGCTTTTTGTTTCTCAGCCTATCACAACTTCACATTAAATTGTAAAATTCTTATCTAACCCATTTGAAGTTTTCTTTAAAAAATATTTCAAAATGATGCATACAAATTGACAGGAAGTAGCATTCCTTAAATCAACCTTAGGTCAAAATCCACTTCAGAGGAAGGAACTTAGAATCTTTCTATTTCTGAGTGTACAGAGCCATGAGAAAGGAGAGTTCATTCCAGTTTTAAACAAAAAGGAGAGAATTCCACTACTGGAAAAATGGAAAGACAGTAAAGCTCATTTTGGGGGAGTTATATCCCAATTCAAGACTGGATGGTCATCAGATGGGGCTTGTTCTGAGTGGCCTCAACACCTAAAAGTTAAGTCAGTGAAATATTGTCAGTGATTCTGCTTTCTTACATGTCTTTGTTTTTCGTAGGTGGAAGAAGTGAAAAAGCACCAACACTGTTTAGCCTTTAGCTCTTCTGGACCCCAGAGCCAGACTTACTACATCTGTTTCGACACATTCACAGAGTATTTGCGGTGGCTTCGCCAAGTCTCCAAGGTAAGAGTCATCCCAGCTCTCATTGGCTGAGTGTTTGCTGCTCTGCTCTGGTCAAAGTAGTGGTAGATATTCATTGTGTTTCTTTACATCCTGCCAGAAATTTTGAGGAAGAATATAAATTTTGGTTGTAGACTAGCCTTTTACAATTGGAGTTCTTCATCAGCCTTGTCTCTGCTCAAAAAAGAAGAGAACTCAGTGGGTAGACTAGCATTATCTAAATATTAGACATAGTAAGAGATGGAGAAGAGTTGAGGGATTTACCCAGGGTAGGACAAACCCACAAAATACCCAGAAAATTGCTACAAATTTTCCCTTTCCTTGGCTTTTTTCTTAAAAACAAACTAATCATTTCATTATGCCATCTGCCTTCTACATTTTAAACTTCTGCCTTTTAAATGGTTTTGTTTCTTTTTTTTTGTCTTTATATGTTGATGGGTTTATAGTTCTCCCATTGAATAAGGCCAACATGATTTACAAAACAATATGCGTATGTCTAAATGCATAAGGAGTATTGGAACCAGAATAAAGTAACTAAATAGATAAATTAATAAACAAATGCTGGTATTTAGAGGATGCATGTGAGGTTTTTTTCTTCTTTTCTTTTTTTTTTCCTAACCTCTAGCTTTAAAAGTTAGTAAAATTATGGGTGAATGGCAGTACTTAGTGCTTTGTTTGTCATACGGTGTTTTTATGAAATGAAGAGACTCTTCATAGGGAATGGAAGCATTACAGTGGAATTCACTTTTATATATTAAAATTTCCAGCCCAGTTTCTTTCCAAAGTACAGTGTGGTGTAGACTGTTGTACTATATAATTATTTGTTAAGCAAATGAATGGGGATTAGTTTCGGAAAGAAACATTAATAGAGAATCATACCTAGAGTCTCTCTAAAATATTAGTAACTTTCCAATGCCCAGGTAAAAAACTTTCTGGGTGTGGCAGCACTTAGGATCTTTGATTTCTCTTGTTCTCAGAGAAACAATAGGGACAAATCTTCATTGCTAGGACCTAGAATATTCTTCAGCCAGTAGAGAAGTGGTACTTCTGTTAGAAAGAGCAGCACCTCGCCAGAGCAAAGAGCAGGGTGACACTCCCGAGAGTTAGACAGAGAAGTGAAGTGATAGCGGAGGCAGCAAGCACATCTGTCTAGCAGTTTCAAAATTACTGCGAGAAGACAAGTATTAAAAAACACGGTGCTTTATATTGGAATGGTTACATGGCTTCAAAGCAAAATGTCATGTCTCACTCCATTATTCAGAATGAAATGCTCAGCTACAGTTTTTCTTTTTTTAAAAAAATTATTTTAATATAGAATGTTGATTTTTTTTTTATTTTTATTAAAAGACCATTTTGAGGTGGAGAGATAGCACAACAGTAGGATGTTTGCCTTGCGTATGGCCAACCCAGGACAGACCTGGGTTCAATCCTCGGTGTCCCACATGGTCCCCCAAGCCAGGAGCAATTTCTGAGCGCATAGCTAGGAGTTACAGTTGAGCGCCGCCAGGTGTGATCCAGAAAACCATAAAATAAACAAACAAAAAATAACAAAACATCCTATTTTGGAAGAGTGTCCTATTGATAAAAAATTGCAGAGAGTTGAAGAATTTTTCTGTGTCATCTTCAATTGGCTTCCAAACACTTAACCATAAATACATCTATCAAAACTAAGACCAGCATTAGTACCTGATGCAGAATGAAAATCTGGTTTCAGTAGATCTTGCTAGTCTTTCTATTAATCTATTTTCAAGATCTATGTAGGATACCATAGTGCATTTAGTCTTCAGGTTTCCATTGGTGTGTGAGAATTTTCTCTTCCTTCCTTCCTTCCTTCCTTCCTTCCTTCCTTCCTTCCTTCCTTCCTTCCTTCCTTCCTTCCTTCCTTCCTTCCTTCCTTCCTTCCTTCCTTCCTTCCTTCCTTCCTTCCTTCCTTCCTTCCTTCCTTCCTTCCTTCCTTCCTTCCTTCCTTCCTTCCTTCCTCCTTCCTTCCTTCCTTCCTTTCTTTCTTTCCTTCCTTCCGCTTGAAAACATATGGGACACCAGGGATTGAACACAGGTCTGTCCTGGGTAGGCCTTGTGCGCACAAGGCAAACTCCCTTCCGCTATGCTATCTCTGGCTCTGAATCTTCATTTTTTTTTTTTTTAATCTTTAAACACCATGATTACAAACATGACTATAGTTGGGTTTTAGTCACAAAAAGAATGTTTTAAGGGGCCAGAGAGATAGCATGGAGGTAAGGCGTTTGCCTTTGCATGCAGAAGGATGGTGGTTTGAATCCCGGCATTTCATATGGTTCCCAAGCCTGCCAGGAGCAATTTCTGAGCGTAGAGCCAGAAGTAACCCCTGAGCGCTGCGGGGTGTGACCCAAAACAAAACAAAACAAAACAAAACAAGAAAAAAGCATGTTTTAAGAAGGTTTTTAATGTACTTGACAGTTTTGAACGACCTCTGTGGGTAAAATGTTTGATGAACTGTTTGTTGCAGGGGGCTGTTTCAATCTATTAGATCAAATGCAGTATAATTGTCAGCTGTTTTATCTACCTTCTGGCACTAGTCAGAAGTATAAATTCTTAAATAATGATGAGACTGTAAATAAGAACAGATGTAAATTCTCATCACTACTAATGACAGGTTGTTTTGAGACAATAGCAAAAAGATTAATAGGTGCTAGGTTTAATAATCTTATTTAGTGAGCATTCCCCCTACCCCCCAGGGTAGGTCATGGCTCTAAAGCCAGCGTCCCTTAAGGTAGGATGTGTTTATATGCTGGGGCGCAGCAAAGAGTAGGTCGATGTTGGTCAAGGCTTCTAGGGAGAGGCAGAGGTACATAATTTTGTAGACAAAAACTAAGTGGTCAAGCGATTATTGTGTTGTAATAATATGATGCTATACCTGTGGCCAGAGTAGAGTAGCTCTTTCTGAGGAGGGAATGCGATGGTGGTGGGTGGTTGGAGCTATAGGGAGGGGGCATGGCCTTTTCAAGCAGTGGGTAGAAGGCAGGGATGCTACAGAGTTAGAGCAGGCAATGCCAGGGTGAGCAAGGGCCTCCCAGGCAAACAGCCCGGTGCTAAAGTAACAAACCATAGCCAGAGAGATAGCAAGCATAGCAGTAGGGTGTTGGCCTTGCATGTGGCTGACATGGGACAGACCCGGGTTCGATTCCCAGCATCTCATATGGTCTCCCGAGCCTGCCAGGCTCGATTCCTGAACACAGAGCTAGGAGTAACCCCTGAGTGCTTCTGGGTGTGGCCCAAACACCATATAAATAAGTAAAATAACAAACCATTAGCAAATTTTATACCAGAAAGTTTTATGTTCTGCTATTTACTGGCTGTGAGGAGAATGGGTTGTTAAGGGAAAGAAATAGAAGCAGGGTGTATTTTATAGAAGAGAGGTGAGGGGGGTGGGGGGAAAAAAGAAGAGAGGTAAGGGAGGGCATTGGAAGGAAGGGGAGAGATGTGTTTGGAAATGGGCAGGATTATTGATAATTTTATATGCAGAACGAAAAAAAAGGGAAGAAATAAAAGCTTCTGAATTCTTTCTTTGGCTTTTGGAGCAGATGCTTTCTTCATTGAAGAGTACCAGTTAGACTCACTTGTACCTTCCAAACTATGGCAAATTTCAGTTTTTGATTACAGAGAGCTTCTGTTCCTAGAATTAAGTACAAGAAATGGGTACTTAGGTCGCAGATGGAAAATGTCATTCTTTGCTTGGTTGCTGGTGATTGTGCCAAACTTGAGCTCAGTCCTGAATTTTCCCTGTCACTGGTTGGCTTGTCCATCATCTGACATGCCATCTCTCTGGTCTACAGGGTGGTCCTCTGGGCGATGCTGATCTCGGAACAGATTCAGGTGTCAGCCCACTGGGAGGGGTGGGGCAAGGATTGCTACACAGAGCATGAAGGCAGCCAGATGGGGGACAGGAATGTCAATGTCAATTTCCTTTTCCATCATGTGCCACCACCATGCCATATGATGGCCATTAGGAGCCTCTGCTGAGTGTGTGCTGAAGGGAAATGGATAGGATGGAGTTCTCTGCATAAGAGGACTCTCTCTCTCTCTCTCTCTCTCTCTCTCTCTCTCTCTCTCTCTCTCTCTCTCTCTCTCTCTCTCTCTCTCTCTCTCATACACACACACACACACACACACACATACACACACACTCACGAACATGGGTGGGTGTTCCCAGGAAGTGGGGGACTGTCTTGATTTTACTGCCATTCGTTTAAAATGAATTAGAACCAAAATGCTACCCCCTTTTCCTGTCAGAAATTCTGGAGAAAGGAATGGTAGAAAAACACATCATTGACACTCCCAAAGTAGAGATGGTTTCTATAATTCACTTGATTCAAGTTTCTGAATTTTCAGGTTTTAGTAGAGAAAGTAAATAATAGTACTTTTTAGAACCTAGATGAAATTAGGCACAGAACACAAAAGCTGTTATTTTGTGCTGGAATTGTGTGTGTGTGTGTGTGTGTGTGTTGCTTGTGCCTTATATTTGTGCTGGAATTTGTGTGTGTGTGTGTGTGTGTGTGTGTGTGTTCCTTAGATAATTTTTATCACCATCTTGCCTGCACTTCATCACTGTTTTGTCCAACATTTTTTAAACAGCAATAGATGTTTTTATGTTTATTTTAAGAAGATGTATGTTTAGTGTCTCTGGACAAAATATCTCTGTTGCTCTTAATCCCTCCTTTGAAGGGAAGTCATTCCGGATGAGAGACACTGGGGAGATTTTGTCCTGAATAGTCGGGGTGACAGGGTGAAACATCAAACATGATTTTTGATATAGTGTCTTGCCTGTCTCTGATCTTGAAAAGTCAATGCTCGTTTCGAAGAAATGGTGGACATTTTTCTTTTTCTGTTTTTTTAATAGCCAGTGAATCAAAGAGGAAAGTGAGTTAGAATGGGCTAAAGAAAGATAAAGATGGTAGAGATAAGAAAAAAAGTGAACTTTTTATTTGAATATGACTCCTTAAAATGGGAACATCCTTCTGTGAACTTTGCATATTATGTTGGAATTCTGTGGTAGTATATTGTATAGTAGGGACTATGATGTCTTGTTGAAATATATCATATATATGATCTAGATAGCTCTATATAGTATATGTAACATCACAAGATCATGACGCTAGGTATTATTATATAGTGATATATAGGTAATGATCTGTGATAATCTTGCTTTAACGCTGCAGTTGGGAGGTTGGGTGGGGCTACTAAAAAGAGAAGAGACAGTTAGCCCTTTGGGAATTTGTGGCCCTGGGAAATTTGTCGGGCTGAGTCTATTCTAGACCACTTTGGACTTCCTGCTTCCTCTCTGCTTGGTCATCTGCTCTTCCTCATTCATAGATATTAGGAAGTGATACAGTTTAGTCACTTTTAAGATTGGTTTCTATGGGAACTGTTTCTTTTCTTATAAAAGACACGCAGTGTTCCCACATTGGATAGTCTTTACATTCGGATTTTTTAAAGTCACAGTCATCTCGATAAGGATTTGAAAGAAAAGCAAACCAACAACGGAAACAAATTTCTGATTTTTAAAATGTGATATCTTTATTTAAACACTATGATTACAAACGTGTTTGTAGTTGGGTTTCAGTCATAAAAAAAGAACACCCCCTTCACTAGTTCAATTTTCCCACCACCACTATCCCCCATCACCCTCCTCACCCACCCCCTGCCTGTATTCGAGACAGGCAATCTATTTCACTCACTCACTGCCATCGTCATGATAGTTGTTGGTGTTGGTATTTCTCTAACTACACTCACCAATCTTTGGTAAGCTTTATTTCGTGGGCTGGTTCTTTCAAACCTCATCTCTGTTGTCTCTGGATATTATTACGATACTGTCTTTTATCTATCTTAAATCCCACAGAGATGAGTGAGACTATCCTGTTTCTGTCTCTCTCCCGCTGACTCATTTCACTAAGCATAATAGTTTTCATGTCCATCCAGGAATAGGAAAATTTTATGACTTTATTTTTCCTGACGGCTGCATAGTATTCCATTGTATTTATGTACCACAGTTTCATTCATCTGTTATTGGGCATCTGGGTTCTTTCCAAGATTCTGGCTATTGTTTATAGTGCTGCAATGAATATAGGCATGCACAGTTCTGATTTTTTTTTAAATCATCACAGCCCCAGCCCAGTCAATGAAATACAGAAAGAACCAAATTCCCATGTATTTTAAAGTCACCTGAATGAGAGAATTAATTGTAAGGGAAATGGTTTTCAGCTAATGCTTTCAATCATTGTAGAAATGCTCATCTCTATTCTAACTTCTGTCATTTGATATGGGGGGATGTCATACATTTTAAGGGTTAATACATATGGTGGGTTATACTAATATACTTCCTCATCTGATTATCTGGGAGCAGTGATTAGGAGTAATTCTGACAGTGCTATGGGGACCACCTGTGATGCCAGGGATCAGACGGGGATCAGCTGCTTGCAAAGCCTTACCACTGTACTCTCTTTCAAGCACCATACTTCTTACTTTTGAAACTTAATTTTGGTGGTGTTTTTTGTTTGTTTGTTTGTTTGTTTGTTTTTTGGGTCATACCCAGCAGCTCTCAGGGGTTACTCCTGGCTCTGCTCAGAAATTGCTCCTGGTAGGCATGGGGGGGACCATATGAGATGTTGAGATTTGAACCATTGTTGGTCCTGGGTTGGCCGCTTGCAAGGCCCCTACCACTATGCTATCTCTTCAGCCCCTGAAACTTAATTTTGATGTTAAAATTGGATGCTTGTTAAAATAATTACTAAGGTAGTCTTTTTCAAGTTTATTTGGAGTAATTCTTTTGGGAGGGGAGGCTATACTCATCAGGGCTTACTCAGGGCTCTGGGCTCAGGGTTTAAACCTGATGAACCATGTGCAAGTAAAGGCCCTCCCCACTGTACTACATTGCTCAGGTCCCAAAATAGCTCCTTTGGAAGAATTATAATCTTTTTTTTTTTTTTTTTTGTGGTTTTTGGGTCACACCCGGCAGTGCTCAGGGGTTATTCCTGGCTCCAGGCTCAGAAATTGCTCCTGGCAGGCACAGGGGACCATATGGGACGCCGGGATTCGAACCAATGACCTCCTGCATGAAAGGCAAACACCTTACCTCCATGCTATCTCTCCTGCTCCGAGAATTATAATCTTGAGTGTAAAATTATCTCAAACATATTAATTTCTGACATGCTTCACATTCAGTAAATATTCGATTATATGCAAGGGCCAAGTTTGTTTGACATGGGCATGTGGATCCAGCATGTTTTCAAAGTGTTGTGCAGTGCCGAGGGTGGTTAGCTGAGGGGAAACAGGGATTGCAGAAGAATAAGAATTTCTGTATCAGCAAAAAAAGGAATCAACAGGGGCTGGAGACAGAGTACAGCGGAGAGGGCACTTGCCTTGTCCACAGTGGCCAATTCAGTCTCAATCCCCAGCATTCCATATGGTCCCCTGAGTCTACCAGGAATGATTCCTGAGTGCAGAACCAGGATTAAACCCCTGAGTTCTGCCAAATATATCCCCAAAACAACAACCAGAAAATAGAGCAACGTGATAGAAATGGGGATCTGCGATCTCTGGCCCACTTTTTGGAGTTGTTCATTTTAGACATGTTCATTGATTCTTTGAACCCTCTTCAAATTTTTTTGTTTTGTTTTTTTGTTTTTGGGTCACACTCATGGTTTAACTCCTGGCTCTATGCTCAGAAATCGCCTCCAGCAGGCTCGGGGGAACCAATGGGATGCCGAGATTTGAACCACAGTCCTTCTGCATGCAAGCAAATGCCCTACTTCCACGCTATCTCTCCGGCCCCATTTTCAAAAAAAATTTTTATAGGAATCTACAGCTGTATCTTATTTTCAAAATTAACACTTCTCTGTCTCTATGTAATCTCACTATAAAGTATTATTAAAAGGCTGGAGAGATAGCCAGAGGGCCCATGAGCACAGCTAATACAAAATGAAATAAAACAAAGTGGGTGGGGGCATCAGAGAGATAGCACAGCGGTAGCGCATTTGCCTTGCATGCAGCTGACTTGAACAGAAGGTGGTTCTAATCCCAGCATCTCATATGGTTCCCCGTGCCTGCCAGGAGCGACTTCTGAGCACAGAACCAGGAGTACTGCTGAGCACTGCTAGGTGTGACCCCCAAAACAAAACAAAAATTCAAACAAATAAAGCAAAACAGCAAAACGAAAATGGGCATTTCTCTATTTCCAGGTAGATTATAAGAGGATTTATGTGGCTTTCTTGCTGAGCATGCATGTGATTTGAACTCTTGTGGAAAATATAAAATATTCAGAGATCCATCTATTAAGCCCCTATACCTAAGACCTAGATTCTGTAATTAACATTTCACAGCCAGCCAGTTGTGTTTGATCTGCACAGTTATCCTCTCTCTAGATCAGGGGTCCTCAAACTTTTTAAACAGGGGCCAGTTCACTGTCCCTCAGACCATTGGAGGGTCTGACTATAGTAAAAGCAAAACTTATGAACAAATTCTTATGCACACTGCATATATCTTATTTTGCAACGAAGAAACAAAACAGATACAAATACAATATGTGGCCCGCGGGCCATAGTTTGAGGACCACTGCTCTAGATTATTATACAGCAAATAAATCCAAAATCTATTTTACCCACCATTATTCTCTCTCTCTCTCTCTCTCTCTCTCTCTCTCTCTCTCTCTCTCTCTCTCTCTCTCTCTCTCTCTCTCTCTCTCTCTCTCACACACACACACACACAAACACACACACACACATATTCACTTATGTGTAAATATGTAGAAGTATACACACATATACATCTAAAGACACATATAGATGTTCTGAAAGATTGGAATTCTTTCAAAAAACAGTCATTATCATTGCCTTTGTTTTTTAAAACCATGGACAGTTCAGATTATCATGATTGAGGCCTGAGAGATAGCACAGCAGTAGGGCAGGGACCTGGTTAGATTCCTGGCATCCCATATAGTCCCAGCCTGCCAGGGGCGATTTCTGAGTGCAGAGCCAGGAGTAACTGAGTAATGCTGGGTGTGGCCCAATAACCAATCAAAGAATCAATCAATCAATAAAAGTAAAGTAAAAATAAAAGATTATTATGATTGTTACAATCTTCCATTCGGACTGCAAGGACTAGAGAGTTGATTGAGGCAATTTGTTTCTGAAATATTGAAGCATGTGCTGAAGAGAATATCTAATACCTGTACAAAAGGGGTGGGTTTTTGTTTGTTTATTTGTTTTTTTGTTTTGTTTTTGGGTCACACCCAGCAGCGCTCAGGGACCACTCCTGGCTTTACACTCAGAAATTGCCCCTGGCAGGCTCGGAGGACCATATGGGATGCCAGGATTTGAACCACTGTCCTTCTGCATGCAAGGCAAATGCCTTACCTTCATGCTATCTCTCCAGCCTCAAAAGGGGGGATTTTGAAATCTGGCTTTCAACTTTTTATCAGACAAACTGAACACTCCTAAGTTGTTTTTTTTTTTTAATTTTGCTTTTTTTGGGGGGAGGGAGGGGGGATACCCTGCTGTGCTCAGGATTTACTGCTGACTCTGTGCTCAGGAATTACTTCTGGAAGATCTCAGGCATCATATAGGGTGCTGGTGATTGAACCTAAGTCATCTGCCATGTGTAAAAGCAAGTTTTCTACCCACTGTACTATTGTTCTGGCTTTCTGCTCTTAAATGTTGATTAGTTAAAGGATGCTGAAGGCAGTTTATCACTTGATGCATTTCAAAGTTAATCTCCTGGAGGGGAGCAGTGAAATGAGTGACTTTAGTGAAGGGCCTCTCTAGTTAGCAAGGCTCTATTTATAGGCGCCTTTTCCCTTTGCATTGGTTCTGCTTCTTCTCCGCCTGGGGAAAGGAAAAGGACACGTAGCACCTGCTGTTCTAAGAAGCTCCGGCCAGAGCAGTGGTCTAACATGAGGACTGCCACTGTACTTTCCTCCCCTGCTCTTTGGATATTAACTGTAGCATTTTAACTTGGGGTCATCTTGTGGGGGGAGGGTGGGAGCTAGCGCTGCTCAGGAGTGACGCATGTTGATGCTCTCTGGGCCATATGCTGTGTTGGAGATGGAACCGGATCCGCTGCGTGTAAAGCCAGCACCTTACATATGTACGGTCACTCTGGGCTCTCTAGGTAAAAAAAAGAAAAGATATTTTTTAAATCACTGCAATGAAATTTTGTTTATCATGATATATCAGGTTCACCCCTCATACTAAGTGTGGGCAAGTCAGGACATCATTTTGGACTAAATTCAAGACCATTTGAAAAGCTGAATAAACATCATTCTTTAAAGAAGAAGAAGATAGTGATAAGTCACAGTCAAAGATTTGCTTCCATGCCTTTAAATAGACTGGCTTATTGTCCATATTTTACCAAGAACATTTCACTAACAACTGGGGTATGATCATTCTCTTGTGCTGACTGAGTTTTCCCAGGGCCGGAGAGATAGCATGGAGGTAAGATCTTTGCCTTGCATGCAGAAGAACAATGGTTCGAATCCTGGCATCCCATATGGTCCCCTGAGCCTGCCAAGAGTGATTTCTGAGTGTAGAGCCTGAAGGAACCCCTGAGCACTGCCAGGTGTGACCCCAAAAAAAAAAAAAAAAAAAAGACTGAGTTTTCCCCAACAGGCTGGTGCCATTGGATGGACAAAGCTGTGTAAAACTTCTTCAAGCCTTCAGTGCCTTGGAAATGGCTCAGATAGCTGAGACCACACTTTGGGGGAGCCTGGGTTTCTGCTTCCAGCACTCCAGGTGCCCAACACGTGTTCTTTGTTCCCCTGAGCATTTTAGTTCCCCTCTCCCCAAGCCCTGCTGGGTGTGGGCCATAAAAATAAAATGATAAGACTTTTCTTTTTTGATATTACTTAGTCATTCTTTATATTAAATGTAAATATGCATTTAATAATACATTTTGCTTCTTTGTTTGAAATGCACTTAGGGATTGTGTTATTTTTTATTGTTGCTGTTGTTGTTAGCAAGACCTGTCACTTCTCTTTTTTGGTGATTAAGTTGGTGATGACATTGTTGTTTTAATGGTAAGAAACTCTTCTCTCAGAATCAGAGCGGTGGCGCTAGAGGTAAGGCACCTGCTTGCCCATACTAGCATAAGATGGGACAGACTGCGGTTGGATTCCTGGTGTCCCATATGGTTCCCCAAGCCAGGTGCGATTTCTGAGAGCATAGCCAGGAGTAACCCACGAGTGTCACCAGGTGTGGCCCAAAAACTAAAAGAAGAAAGAAAAGAAAGAAACTTTTCTCTCAGTACCAGATCACAGAGGCATCCAGGACTTAAATGAAAATGCTTTACATGATGTTTTCTTTTCATTTTTTTTAAGTCCTCGTTTATTTATTTTTAGGTTTTGGTGACTTACCTGACTGTGCTCAAAGCTTACTCCTGGCTCTGTGCTCTGTTGGTGCTTAGAGAGGCAGAATAGATCTAAGAGCTTAAATGTGCCTTTTAGTTTATAAAATAGGACACCCCCTCCCCAGCTCTTTTCTTATTCTCTATCCCTTACATCAGTTCCGAATTACTTGGCATTTGCTTTGAAGGGGATTTTAGGCTTGATCGTAAATTCTCATCGTCATCAAATGGCTCTTAATTCACCCTGTGGCTTTGCCCATGGATCTTAGTCATACTGTTCCGTAGAAGACACAATTCAGCCTGCATGTTAGACTTAATGCCCTTTCTGTGCCACTGGAGCCATGGTCCATTCTCTTACTCAGTCTGTGTTCTCAAGATCCTCTAGTAACTCAGCAATTTCCTCTGTTGGGTTAAAGGCTCCTCCTCTCCTTTCTCTCCAAGACGATCTCCAGTTTATTGATATGCTTGTAGATACCTTCAGAGATGCAGAGCAGGCGACTCTTAGTGCTCCTTTGTTTGAATATTATGCCCAGAGTGAATGATTCCCTTGTGATGTCATCCCGAAGATGAAAACGTATTTCTTCTGTTCGCCTGGTTTGTTGGTAGGTAGGTAGATTTGCCCTGATGATCTGAGCCAGCAGTAACAACCATGTTGTAGGTAGTCATAACTAGCCTTTGCCACTCTTTGCACAGGCAAGCAAGGAACTACCTTTTATTTCACTCTAGGAGATGCACCTGACTATAAGACACACATAGTTTTTAGACAAGGAAAACAAAAAAAAAAAATTCTAAAGCAAATGGTGTACTAAAATATTTAATAAACTATAACAAAATAATATTTTAACCATGTTAAGTGAACAGCAGTCAACATGACATTAAGAATCGTTATAGGGGGCCGGAGAGATAGCATGGAGGTAAGGTGTTTGCCTTTCATGCAGGAGGTCATCGGTTTGAATCCCGGCGTCCCATATGGTCCCCTGTGCCTGCCAGGAGCAATTTCTGAGCCTGGAGCCAGGAGTAACCCCTGAGCACTGCCGGGTGTGACCCAAAAACCACAACAACAACAAAAAAATCATTATAGGGAAAAAAAAAAAAAGAATCATTATAGGGGCCGGCAAGGTGGCGCTAGAGGTAAGTAGCTGCCTTGCAAGCGCTAGCCAAGGAAAGATCGCGATCACGGTTTGATCCCCCAGCATCCCATGTGGTTCCCCCCAAGCCAGGGGCAATTTCTGAGCGCTTAGCCAGGAGTAATTCCTGAGCATCAAACGGGTGTGGTCCGAAAAACCAAAAAAAAAAAAAAAAAGAATCATTATAGGGGCCAGAGAGATAGCATGGAGGTAGGGCATTTGCCTGGCATGCAGAAGGATGGTGGTTCAAATCCCAGCATCCCGTCTGGCCCCCCTAGCCTTCCAGGAGCGATTTCTGAGTGCAGAGCCAGGAGTAACCCCTGAGTACTGCCAGATGTGACCCAAAAATTAAAAAAAATTATTATGACTGTCATTATCAAATGAAGAGTTTAATTCTCGAGTACTCTTCTAGTTTTCTGGGAACTCCAAGAACTCCTCATCACTAGAGTCAGCATTCACTCCATAAGACGCTCAGACACTTTCCCCCATCTTGGGGGGGTGGTGTTTTATGATACGAAAAATACGGTACTCTATTGTCAGAGCTTTATAGTTGCCATTAGAAAGGAACCAGCTCCATTCTGTTTGGTCAGTTTTGCTGTATTTTTCCTTCTCCTTAGATGTACTCTCAGAGTTCTAGTGACGGAAGGGGCCAAGTGAGCCTGGATTCAAATATCTCTTATATAAACTGAGCTTGTCACAACGAAGATGTCTCTCCAGAGAACAGTGGAATCCAGGCAACCCTTCATAGAATGAAAGGGGATCCACTCAGTATTCTGTGCCATGGGATGTGCAGCTAAGGAACCCCAAGCAAAAGCCACTGGAGACTGGGTATAGATCTTCTAAATGATGATCAGGGGGCTAGAAGATGTCAAGTGTTAGAGCAATGGTACATACAACAGGTAGGATGCTGGCTTTTCAGATAGCTGACCCAGTCCCCTGAGCACTGCCAATGGGGCCCCCAAATAAAACAAAACCAAAGATATCTGAGTTGCCTTCTGAGCCTCCAGGGCAGATGATAAAGTCATTTTCAGATCAAGGGTACCACTGTGGTAACAGATTTATCCAAGGGCCATGAAGCTCTGGAGTTCAGGAACTGGGCATGTGTGATTGGCCAACTCTCCATCACTGCTCATATTTGACTTAGAAGTCAAGTAATTATAGTCTGAACAGACATAACAATATCTATTCTTTATTTTGGGGGTATTCTGAGAGGGATTGCATGACACCTGGGTGTGCTGATGACTTACTCCTGGCTCTGCACTCAGGATCACTCTTGACATGTTCAGAGGACCACAGGGTTGCCAGGAATCGAGCCTGCATCTGCTACATGCAAGGCAAAGTGCCATCCCTACTATTCTGTTGTTCCAGCCCGGAATAGATATCCTTTATAAAGTTTACTTCCTGTTATGCATTTACCTGAAAGATCTCAGAAGTTGTTACCCAAATACTGACTTTTCTGAAACTATTCTGAAGTAGTTCAATTTCTTCTAGCTATTGGTCTGATTTGTAATTTTGTACCATAAGAAACAGAATGATGGCAGAAATATAAATCAGCTATGTTAAACATCCCAGAACAGGGGCCAGAGAGAGGAAGGAGTGTTAGGGCATATACCTTGCATGCGGTCAACCCAGGAATAATCCTTGAGCACAAAACCAGGAGTATGCTCTGAGCATTGCTTGAGTGTGGTCCAGAAACAAAAAGCAACATCAAAATAAACATTCCAATCTCCTATGTTAGACTTGGAATTTAGACACCTAGATATTTTTGTGTGTCTTAAGTACAGAATAAGAAATCTGTAATGGAATTGTTTTAACTAGGAAGTCATTTTTCTTGAATAGAAATTGGACGCTAAGCTCTGTCCTTTGTCCAGGAGATGCCCCTTTTGGTGAGGGAGGTCAGGATGGGTCTCCAGCATTTCTTAAGTTTATGTTTACACATGTTTTGCCAATAAGGAAATGAGGAAGGAACTCTGAGTTCAGATCCCGTCTCCACCCAAAGCTCCTTTGTGTGTCTTTGAGCAGTTCTGAGAAACACAATGGGGTTTATGCCTGCAGAGGGGAGATAGTTGTCTGAGTGACGGGGTGAGTGACAGACCCAAGGACCATTGGGACCATCTTGAAACTCCTCAAACATTCTCTGACTCGGGATACAAGGACCCAGGTCTCTGGAGCATCACCGTTCTGTGTGCTCTAGGACCCGATTTGGTCCTCTGCCCGCCTTTGCTAGTACCTATGAATGCTCACCCCAGTGACCAGAGGGGACTGTCCTGGATATTCATGAGGGGCCACTTCTAAGGTCTGCACTTCTCCTCTGTGCTCTCACAATTGCATCTGCTTTCCTGAGTGAGTCATTCATGTGTCCCTGTCTTCAAGAGATGCATGATTTGAATAAGTCACATCTCCAGTACCAAGTGCAGAGAAGTTAGGAGACTGGAGAGCTGGTGCAAGCACTCTGGTTCTAGCCTTGAGTAGGGGAGATCCTGACTTGATCTCAGATACTACGTGGTCTCCCGACCACTCTTGGTTCTTGTTTTGTTTGTTTGTTTGGGGGCCACACCTGGCGATGCTCGGTGGTTACTCCTGCCTCTTTGCATAGAAATCATTCCTGGCAGGCTTGGGGGACCAAGTAGGAGCCAGGAATCGAACCTGGGTCAGCTGCATTCAAGTCAAATGCCCTACCGCTGTGCTATCTCTCTGGCCCCATCATGAGAACTGTTGTGAGCAAGTTCCTAGCACTACCCCTAAGCACAGAGACATAAATAGTCTTAAGTGCTGTTGGCTGTAGCCCCAAAGCACCCCTTCCGGAAAGAAATTCCCAAATATAGTTCCCAGTTTATAAAGGCACGTGATAAATATATGTTGTAGGAATGACCCCTCCCCATAGCTTCACTCTCCACTGAGGAGGGCCCGGGTTGCTAGGAGTACTTGGAATCCTTTATTTCTATGTCTTGACATTAGTTACCATCTGGTGCTTTAACACTGAGCCTGGTATTTTATTGTTGTGTTCCTCTTCCCTTCTCCAACCTGCACCTCTCTAGACTTTTATTCTTGGGTCCCTTAACTGTAATAACTGGCACCTTGAAGTCTTAGATACCTACTTGTGAATCGCCCACAATTCATAGCAGTTTTACTTACAGAATCACATCAGTTTTATCTTTTCTTTTTATTGTTTGTCTTCTTTGGTTTCCCATTTCATTAACTTCTAGATTATGAGAATAGTGTGAATTTCTTGAATCCTTCACTTACCACATCCATCATTTAGACATTGAAGGCAAAGAAGTGGCAAGATATTATGATTCTGAGCAGGATTTATTATATTCAAAACTGTTGTCTCTACTTGCATGGGTTAAGACGTTATTAATTTATATATTACACTCAATCTTTCAGTACTGTTTAGCATATTTTAAACATCAGATTTTTGGGGGGTCAGAGATATAGTCCAGTGGATAGAGTGCTTGCCAGCTGACTCAGGTTCAGTTCCTGGCACCCCAGAGGGTCCTTAGAGCACTGCCAGGAGTAATTCCTGAGTTCAGAGACAAGAGTTACCTCCCTCCTGCGCATCACCAAATATGGCTAAACTTAAAAAAAAATTGAACAAATGAAAACAAAATATCTTATTTTGGAAATAGCAGCTAATTCAGTGACCAAGAAAAGGTCACATGAAGGCGTTTGTTATGTTTGTGGCTTTTCTTCATCTTCGGCAGTAGCAGGTCTTGGGTCCAAAGGCTTTCCTCATCTTGGTTGGCTATCTGAAGTCCATGGTTCAGTCTCTGCCTGAGGATGCAATGTTGGGAGACATTCAGCTTGGGAAACCACGTGAGTGCTTGGGATCCAACCAGGGTCTCTCACCTCTGTATTATCTCTCCAGGCCTAAGATTCTCTCAAGGAAATGGATGTGGGGCATATGAAGTTGGAGAGATAGTACAGGGGTAAGTTCCTCTCAGGGAGCTGGACCCAGTAATTAATGAAGGCCTCTCAAAGCACTACCAGGACTGATACTCAAGCACAGCCCCAGGAATAAATAATGAGCAGGGTGTGGCCCCAAAATGAGAGAGAGAGAGACAGAGACAGAGACAGGGAGTGAGGGAGGGAGGAGAGGAGAGGAGAGGAGAGAAATTCACATGTGGTGCAGAAATGTTAGTTTTAAACATCATCATTTCATAGTGACTAAAGTTTTTTGTTAAAGAAGAGAATTTAATTAAATGGGAAAGTTCTATTGGAGTAAGTGATTAACTATTGGTAAGGAGGAAGTTAAACAAAGGTCAAGTTGTGGAATGCTTACCAATTAAAGGTGAATGAAAGTTTATTCTAAATTTATATTCTCTAGCCTCATGCCTTTCTAACGCTTGGGATGGTGTTGAGAATTGAGAAACTTGATCAGCTGAGGTTAAGAATTTTTTTTCAATAGTCTATGAAGTCCACGGAGACACTTCTGCAGCCAGAGGTATAATTCCCTAAAGTACGGAAGGCTGGGTCCGAGGCAGAATCCAGATACCCTTTGTGGCAATCCTTTATGGCAGGGGTCTCAAACTCAATTTACCTGCGGACCGCAGGAGGCAAAGTAGGGGTGATCCTTGAGTGCCAAGTCAGTAGTAAGCCTTGAACATTGGGGGGTGTGACCCAAACAACTAAAACAAAACAAAACAAAACAATTATTCCTCTAGGGCTGGGCCACAAAATGTTGTACGGAGGGCCCTTTGCGGCTGGCCCGCGGGCCGCGAGTTTGAGACCCCTGCTTATGGGATACATGCAGAGTTATTTGTGTGATTTTAGCTGCTGCTTTGAGCAAACCTTGTAGAATCACTTTGCTTATTTTGAACGTTATCTGCAAGTCATATGGATCATGCCACTACTATGTTGTAAAATAAAAATATTCACTAGTAGTGAAACCATCCCAGGCACTGAGTTTCTAACTTTGTATATGGATGGGTCTGATGAAGCAAGGTAGCCAGGGAGAAATAATACCAAGTCTGTGAGGAAAAGTATTCATTGGAGTCAGCCTGCTTTTTGCCTCTTGGCCTCTCTGCCATATGCTGCTCTCTCTTTATTCTCCAGAATCAAATCCACCAGGGTGGGGAAAGGTCCTGTATTCCAGGTGGGCTTTTACATATCAAAAAAAAGAGGTGACTGGGAAGAGGTAGTTGGGGGAACACCTTTGTTAAGGGTTTTAGCTAGGTTCACCTATGGGACAAAAGAAGTTTCATGTTATTCAGAATGGTCTCTTGTCTGTGCATAAAGTGAGCATCACACACAGCGTGCACAACGCAGCTTTGTTCCTAATTAAAACGATAGGACAGGTCTTCAGGGAGCACTTGGCATTGTGGGGAAACATGGGAGTGCGTGTTGGCTGGAAGTACATCTTAGCTAGAGTCACAGCAGAGATCCAGCCCAGTGGTCCTTCTTCCAGCGACTTATTTTTAAGCTTTGTACCAGTTCCTCCGTGTGGGTTTTATTAGTGAACAAAACAGGCAAAAGTCCCTGCCTATCCGGTGCTTAACATTTAGAGAGGGAATCTTCCAGAACCTTCGCTGATGCCTGTTTCAGGCTCATCAAACACATATTGGCTGCCTGGGCAGCCCCAAGGGCAGTGTGTGGTTCCCTCATCCCAATCTTTCATACCACATTATAGATACTCCCCTATATCTTACTGGTCTCTGCTTGGCTTCTTGAACATGCCAGACTCTGATACTTTTTAGGGCTTTTACACTGGCGACTAACTTCCTTTGCCTGGGCTCACTTCCCTGTCCTCTTGGCACTTCCTCTTTGATGCTCACCCTGACCAGATATCTAGTTGGCAGCCCCCCACTGTTCCAATAAGCCTGCCCCCTTCCAGTCTGTCCTGCTTCCTCTCCCCCCTTTGGGCTTAATCAAGTTTTCATATACAGTTCACTTGTTTTTTCGGCAAGTTTGATGAGGACAGAGCTCTTCATTCTGTCTGCAGTTCTTCGAAGTGCTCCCCAGTGGGTTATATGCATATTTCCCCTTCTGCTGGAGATTGGGTGTTGACAGATATTGGGGATCAGGATCATTTTCAGGGGAGGGTCATTCAGGAGGACACAGAACAAGGGAATCCAGAACACTGCTTCCCCATCGAATCCCATTGTTGGCTGAAATCTTCGCAGAGATTTTTCTATTTTTAGATTAAACAGGCCCATCTGCCCACAGAACACAAAGAAAAGCATTATAGTATTGGAGTACTGGCCTCATCGGGCCTTCCTGTCTTTCATTTACCCTCTTATGAGGAAATAGTACCTCATCTAAATGCCCGATCTCCTATCTTCCCTTTCCTGTTTTATTTCCTTTTCTGCCTATCTAGAGGCAGTCTCTGGCATTGCATTGGAATATGACCGATACATAGGCTTAGAACTTTATTTAAAAGTTTTATAGGGGTCGGAGAGATAGCATGGAGGTAAGGCATTTGCCTTTCATGCAGAAGGTCATTGGTTCGAATCCCAGCATCCCATATGGTCCCCCGAGCCTGCCAGGCACAACTTCTGAGTGTGGAGCCAGGAGTAACCCCTGAAGTTTTATAATTTTAAGTTTTTCTTTCAATTTTTGAGTTTTGGTTTTAGGGCCTGACCCTGCAATGCTTAGGGGTTACTCCTGTCTCTGCACTCAGGAATTACTCCTGGAGGTGCTCAGGGGACCATATAGGATGGCGGGGAATGACCCAAGTCAGCTGTGTACAAGGCAAGCCTTGTACTATTGCTTCAGCTTCAGTTCTATAACTTTGTTTCATTTATTTTAATTTCATTTTGGGGGGCATTCTTGACAATTGTCATCCCACCCCAATTCTGCATAACCTTACCTGATAGTAAGACCTGCCCATATCTGGGAGGGGTCTTTGGAAGGTAACAAAAGGATTGCCTGAGGGGAAGGAAAAGGGATTCAAGGATTCAGAGAAGGATTGTGGAGGAGATGGAGGAAGAGGCAGCAGGAGGAGAGATGGCAGGAAGAGGTTGAGATGTCAGGGCTGGTTATGGAGCCAGCATAAACAGTTTAAGCATAGGAGCCACACCTGTTGGCTAGGGCCTTGAATAAAGCTGATGTCTCCTGAAACCTCACTGCTGTGAGTCTCTTCCTCGCAGCTACCCTGAACCCTCAAATCTGCCAGCTGGAGGGGGTTGGAATGTGGCCTGGGCTGGCAGAGAAAGGCCTCACCCTCCATCCATCTCACCAACATCCAGTCCCATCCAGAACCCCATAATTAATCTGTTTTTCTACAGACAATGTTCAGGGGTGACTCCTGGATCTGCACTCAGGAATTTCTCCTGGCACTGGTTGGGGGACCATATGGGATGTAAGGGATCGAACGTAGGCTGGTTACAGGCAAGGCAGGTCACATGTGGGTGTGGGGGTGCCCTGGCCTGCATTCCTGGCCATGCAGTTGGGCCTTACTCTGCTGTACTTGCAGGTCCCATGTGGTCTAGAGCTCTTGTTTGAAAAATCATTATGGGACAAAGTAACCCAGTAGATCTCTCCTCCGGGTTCCTCCTAGAGATGTGGTCTACTGGGAACTTTCAGAGTTCATGCTTCCTGTCCAAAGTGCTTTCATCTCTTGTTGGTTGCTATAAACTCTTCCTAGTGCCAGTGCTGAGACACCCCAGGCTGTGGTTGTAGCTGGGGAACAGGGACAGCAGAGCTTTTGCAACCAAAAGACTCTGTGTCATTCATCCAGATCCCAAAACATCATTGACTGGATAATTCTGAAGTCAACCTCACTTCCTCTAAGAGAATCTTGTGCTCTTATTTTCTGTTGCCCCTCGGGGCCTCTCTTCCCACCCATTACATCTGCTCTTCTTATCTCTTTTGGTCTAGGTGGGTAATTTGGCTCCAACAGGAGTTTTTCCTCTTACTTTGTTGTGAAAATTTCAGGAAAGACTTCATTGCTCACGAGCAAACTCAGCTTCCCTCTGTTTTGGGGTTGATTCTTTCAAGCTTTTTCCACACTACTCCTGTTAGCATTCATGGGGGCCCAAGGGTGTTCATTCTCGCCTCAGATATGCCAACAACAGGAAGTTTTGTGGAAATTACTTCTGAATATTATGTAAGTGTCAAGAACATTTAGATTCCATTGGATTTCAGATGTGAGCCAGTCGTTATGTTGGTCTTAACACCCACTATTAAGTGTGTTTGTGTAAGAGAGAGACACACAGAGACAGGTGCTGTCTTCATACTTATTACAGGACTAAGAAACCCAGAACATGAGAACTCAGTGATTCACTGGCTCTGCCAGCTGCTGGGTGGAGGTGCTGGGATGTGAATTCCACAGTGACCCCTACATTCAGAAAGTTGTCTTCAAGCCATCTGTCTGGAAAACAAATGAAAAAACCAACAACAACAAATGATCACAAATAGGGATGGAATTTTTGAAAAAGCTTTGGCAAAGATGTGGGCTCATGAGAGAAAGGTACCATAAATGCCAGCATAACATCCTTCACCTCTTTGAGGAAGGAGACAGTAAAGGGGCCTGGAGCGGAGCTTGGGCTTAAACTGGCATTATATTGCTAGAATACTGGAGGGAGGATTTGAGAATTAAGAGCCGCTGCCCCTTGACCTACCTTCCTTCCTTCCTTCCTTCCTTCCTTCCTTCCTTCCTTCCTTCCTTCCTTCCTTCCTTCCTTCCTTCCTTCCTTCCTTCCTTCCTTCCTTCCTTCCTTCCTTCCTTCCTTCCTTCCTTCCTTCCTTCCTTCCTTCCTTCCTTCCTTCCTCTGTCCCTCCCTCCCCCCCCCCTCTCTCCCCCCATTTAGGGACTACACCCAGCAATGTTCAGGGTTGACTCTTGGCTCTGCACTCAAGGTTCACTTCTCTGGGTAGGTGCTCTGGGAAGGCCATATAGGCTGGTGGGGATTGAACCTGGCTTGACCTCGAGCAAAGCAAGCATATATTGTCTCTGGCCCCTGTTCCTTACTTTTTCCTCTTCCACACGCCAGTTGATAGAACCCAGGACTCTGATCATAGTAGAGGACTCTGGCATTTAAACCGAAAGTCATGAATATATGGATAAGCATTTAGATGAATTTAACTAGAATGTCTACATCACTCAGAGCACACAGTCAATATATGAACATCTCAATTAAGTATGTATGAAGGCCAGGAGAAGAGATTTCGAGCAGAAAGGCTGGGGCTGTGGAGTCTGATTCAATTCAAGTCAGGTGTGAGTCAGTCCAGACTCTGTCTGCCCCCCACCCTGCATCACTCCAGAATCTTGAATTATTTAAGCTCGGAATCCTCTTACCAGGAATGTTTTTCAGGACATCAACTGTGGGAGATTTCTTGTCACTACACTTGATTGGCTAATCTGGGCTCTGTGGAACCAGTCTGTGAGCCTCTATCACTGCTCAGCTCCTGGGCAGAGAGGCTGTTTTTGACTTTTACAGTGGTAGATTCAGTTTTCTACTAAGGAAATTATTCCTCTTTATCTACTGGAGCTATTTGAGCAGGCTGTCTGCATTCCCGATGTTCCCTTGTTTCCAGTCGAAAGCAGTTTTGGGGCCAGTGGCTGGTGTGGCAGTGAAATATGCGTGTTTCTGCCCCTCTAGGTTGCTTCCCAGCGAATCAGCTCGGTGGACCTGTCCTGTTGCAGCCTGGAGCACCTGCCCGCCAACCTCTTCTACAGCCAGGACCTCACGCACCTCAACTTAAAACAGAACTTCCTGAGGCAGACCCCCAGCCTACCCTCTGCCAGGGGGCTCAGCGAGCTACAAAGGTGAGCAAGCAGAAAAGGTCTTGGTGGTGGTGGTGGTAAGGGCTTGTGCATCTTTACTTTTCCTGAAGTGACCTCATGTCACTGTAGAGAAATATCGGCCCCAGACCCACATATGAATAACGAGGCCTTTTTATTGTTCTTTGGAGAAAAAGTGCTATTCTATGAACGGGCAACTAGCTTGACTGACAAGTCAAAGAACTGTAGAAGTGTTTCTTTCCCTTGAGATAACTGTGCACTTGAACAAAAGTAACTTAATTAATGAATATACTTTTTTATCACCCAGAATTTTTTTTTGGGGGGGGCTATACCTGGGGGTTGCTCAGGGGTTACTCCTGGCTCTGTTCTCAGGAATTTCTCTGGGCAGTACTTGGTGTATGTTGGGGGAGGGTCAAACCCAGGTCAGCCCTACCTGCTGTGCTATCACTCCATATATATAGATATAGATAGATAGATTTATTTTATTTTATTTATTTATAATGTATACTTTTCTTGGGGACTGGAGTGATAATATGGGTACATCATGCAGTCAACCTGGGTTCCACCTACCCCAACATCACGTGATCTCTGAGCACAGAACCAGGAGTCAGCCCTGAGCACAGTTGGGTATGGCCTCCAAACACACACACAAGATACACTTTCTTTTATTATCTGGGACTTTTTTCCTTCCAAAATCCTATTGTAGAGTGTGACTGTGATTCCTGATACTGTTAATGGTAGGATTTCACATCAACCCTTCACCTGAGCATCTCCTTCTTCAAGCTCTGCCCCAGGTCCCTTCTGTGTTTCAGTCCCAGTTTCTGTCGCTTTTGGGCATTTGATTCCTTGCCATGTTTCTTTATGTTCCATCCAGTCTTGTTCCATGTCTTTTGTTCACTTCATTGAGTGTTAAAATTATTTCAAAATATTTTTGTTATTTTATTGAAGCTGAGATTCTATTCTGTTAATACAGATATAAATATCAAGAGCTTTATAGGACATTAGGATCCTGGTGTTTTAGAACCTAGAGGAGTGGGCCAAAGAGATAGTACAGTGGGCAGGGCTCTTACCTTTTATTGAGCCAACCTGGGTTTGATCCCCAGCATACCATCAGGTGCTGTAAGCACTGCCAGGAATGATTCCTGAGCACAGAGCCAGGAGTAATCCCTGAGCACTTCCAGGCATGGTTCCTAAAATAATAAAGATAAAACAGGAACTGAGAGGGGCATTAGAATTCAGAAAAACCAGTGCTCTTAATTTGGAGATGGGAAGGTTAAATGCTTGCATTCTGGGATTGAGGCAGGAAGGTGGGGCTAGGTTTTCTTAAGAGAAAAAGATCTTAACTACAAGCATAATATTTATTTGTTTATTTATTGGGTTTTAGGCTAAACCTGTGGCTCTCGGGTTACGCCTGGTTCTGCATTCAGAAATCACTCCTAACAGACTTGGGGGACCATATGGGATGCCGGGGATCAAACCTGGGTCTGTTTCAGGTCGATCATGTGTAAGGCAGATGCCCTACCACTGTACTATTGCTCTAGCCTCACATAATGTTTGTTTGTTTGTTTAGAAAAATGAAGCTCTAAAAAAAGGAAAAAAAAGAAAAATGAAGGTCTGGGGCTAAGGATGTGGCCAAGGGATGCCCACACACACACACATGTGACACCCCCAGTCGAGTCACCTGTCTGACTATTAAGAAGAAAACCACTTAAATGCAAGATGCAAAGTGTTGGTATTTGAAAAAAAAAACACATAGATACTAAGATGAACATCAGTATTCATAGCATTTTTTGTTTGATTGTTTTGATTGCAAAATTTCAAGCCTAAGCAAGAAGCCCAAAGTGCTCCTAGATATAGAAATTGGATGTACCCAAAGACCCAGCCTTTGGGGTCAGAATTACTCAAATGGGCATGGCCTGTTGAGCTCCTCTGGAGTCCCCCATACATGGTTGCATCTGTTGAACTGTGTCTATAAATACCTTTCTGGTACACCCTCCCCTCCCTTGAGTGGACTCCTCAGCACACACCTTGTCAGAGAAGGCCCTTCGCCTGTCACCATCACCTGGCAACCAGGTCACCACAGCAGCTTTGGGGAGCTGGTTGGCTGCTGTCATTTTTCACACTGTGATTCCTTATCTGTATTTCTCTTCCAGCTGATTTGCACACTTCTCGGCTTTTGTTTTATGTTTTTCAGATAAACATCTGAACGTTTTTGGGTGCTGGGAATAGAATTCGGGTTGGCCATGTGCAAGGAAAGCTGTACTATTGCTCTGCTCATGCTCCCCCCAAACTACCCCCTTTCTTTCAATGAAAGTATTAAAGAAGAGAGATATTGGGCCAGAGTGATAGTAAGGAGGTCAGGGCGTTGACTTTCCACATGGCTGACACAGGTTCAGTCCCTGGCACTCCTTTTCTCCTCCAACATAGACCCTGGACCCCATTTGGAGTGATCGCTATGTGCAGAGCCAGGAATAAGCCCTGAACACAACTGGGTGTGACCCAGAGGCTATACAAATTAAATAATAAAAAAAGGACAGAAAAGGAGAAATAAAAGCTTATAATTTCAGACCATCTTTGCGCTCAGTCATATATTCCCTAAGCAACCACTCAGGCCTCTGAGACTTGGTGTTTTCCTATATCTCCCATGTATGCATTATTTATGTGCTGCCATAAGAGGTTTTTATTTCTGGGTAATATATATAGTCTTAGTGCTATAGATCATATGGATTATATGGAGATACTCTCGTTCTTTTCTCTGTCTATCCTCTCCCTGCCCCCAGTTTTTAGGCCATACCTAGTGCTGTGCAGGGGTTGGCTCTCAGATCAGGAATCAACTGCTTGTAAGTTTGGGGACCATATGAGATATCAGGGATTGAACCAGAGTTAGCTGCATGCAAGGCTGCTGCTGTTGCTGCCTCCTTCTCTCTCTCTCTCTCTCTCTCTCTCTCTCTCTCTCTCTCTCTCTCTCTCTCTCTCTCTCTCTCTCTCTCTCTCTCTCTCTCTCTCTCTCTCTCACACACACACACACACACATACTGGCACTGATGGGGGGCTACTCCCTGCCTGTTCTTGAGGTCACTCCAGGTTTGCTCAAGAGAACCATGTCTTGCAAGTAATTCAGGTCTCTTGCATGCAAACAGGTGCCTAGTCCTTCCGACTATCTCTCTGACCTGTTTTAACTGTTGCCAGTTTCTACTGTTTTTATTTGGCTCGAGTTGGGGTGTCAGGCGAGTGGGTGTGTTTGAAACTCGCATCTTACTCTAGCTCTGTTGTTGTTTTTGTGGGCACGTCTTTGCTCTTCCTGTGGGCGTGATCCCCACCCCTCCCCTGCCTTGATTTCCCCCGTGTTTGGCCCTTGGCCATTCATGCTCATCTTCACTGACCGACATGGTGATCCTTCTCTCTCTGTTCCTGCTCTGTGGTGAGTCACTGAGAGGTGGATTGTTCTCTGGTGTGTGGGCAGGACTCTCCCCTGTCTGGCTGAACATCAGGGATGCCCAAAGCACACTTTTAAGCTCTCCCGGCACCCGCAAAGACCATCTTTGTGGTCTTTGCTCTCTTGTTGGTGTGTCAGTTTTACTGACGAATCTGAGCTCTTCTCTCTCTAGAACGTGTGTCAAGATTCAGGGAACTGAGCAGGGCAGAGAGCTGGATATTACACTTTTTTGGGTGTGTTTTAATTTGATCTGCTCCATCTAATGCTCTGGAAGCCTTTTTAGGGACTCTGGCTCAGACTCTTCCAGAGAAGAAACTATCTCGTTGGGGCTGAGGAGAGCCTCTGGCTCCCATGCTTCCTCCTGTGGCCTTTTGAAAGTCTGGTTGTTGGAACAGAAAAGGCACCAGCTTCCGTGTACCTTGAGGTGCATCTACTGAGGAGAGAGGAGACACTCCCCCCACCAATCATTGATGCCATTTTAGTCACATTACTGTGAAAGCTTGTGCCTTCCTGCTCCTCCCTACCTTTTATTTGAGGAAGACTTGATAGGACTTGAAATAATAATATCGATTCCAAAGCTCAAGTTTATACCCAAAATGCATTAAAGTTGCTATTAAAAATCATGTGAGTACTATGTGAATAGTGGGCATGGTGTGTGTGCATGTCTGTGTGTAGTATGTGCGTCTGGTATATGGTATGTGTGTGGGATGTGTGTATGTGAGATGTGAGGTGTGTGGTAGATGATTGAGCTGACTATGTATGTGTCTATGTGGCTATATGTGTCTATGTCAATGGTCAGCAACCTTTTTTTTTTTTCAACTGAGCCAAATCTCGCCAAAACCACGATTGAAATTTATTTTGAGAGCCACACAGGGCGCGCACTGACAGAGTCTAGGAGCAGAGTCCTGACTCTTGGAGCAGCCGCCCAGCACACAGAAGAGCCAAATTAAAAGTGTACTAGCAGGAGTCCTCAAACTTTTTAAACAGGGGGCCAGTTCACTGTCCTTCAGACTGTTGGAGGGCCAGATTATAGTAAAAACAAAAATTATGAACAAATTTCTATGCATACTGCATATATCTTATTTAGAAGTGAAGAAACAAAATGGGAATAAATACAATATGTGGCCCTCGGGCCGTAGTTTGAAGACCCCTGGAAGAGTCACATGTGGCTCGAGAGCTGCAGGTTGCTGACCACTGGTCTATGTGTCTGTTGTATATATGTGGAATGTATATGGGATGTGCTGTGCCTGTGCTGTGTGTCTGTGTGGGGTGTGTATGGGGGGTGTTCGTGTGCAGACCCAGGGCTGCCCACATGTAAGTCAAGTTCTGCACTGCTAAGCTGCCCCAGTCCCTGTTACAGTATATATATATATATATATATATATATATATATATATATATATATATATATATATATATATATATATATATTTAAAGAATTTGTGCTAATCTTATGTGTTTCAGAGGGAACATGATAAAGGGGTTCCAAAGAGTTATTTGTGTTTTTATGAAAGTCTCCAGAATGAATTTTAGTATAGTATTAAGGTAAATTCCAAATGAAGGTATAAGAACAATTTCTAATAGGTAAGAGTTTTGAGACTTTCTTTTAATATTAAATTATATATATGTACACACACACACATATATACATATACATATACATATATATATACATATATATATATATATATATATATATATATATATATATATATATATATTGGTTTTGGGGTTACACCCGGCAGTGCTCAGGGTTACTCTTGGCTCTACAATCAGAAATCGCTCCTGGCAGGTTCGGGGGACCATATGGGTTGCCAGGATTCGAATCACCGTTCTTCTGCATGCAAGGCAAATGCTCTTCCTCCATGCTATCTCTCCGGCTCCTAAATAATATTCTAATAATATTCTCTTTATCTTTTTTTTTTTTTTGGAGCCACACCAAGTGGTGCTCAGGGGTTACTTCTGGCTATGCTCAGGATCATTCTTGGTGGTGCTTGAGGGACCATATGGGATGCCGGGGATACAAGGCAAGTGCCCTCCTCACTGTAGTATCACTCCAGACTCCATATTCTCTTATCTTATTGCAAACTTTTCACCTTAAACAAATGAGTTGCTTCCATTGGATCTTTAAGATGTCTGGAGCTTCGTCCTAACCCTGGGAAGGTGGTTTGCTGAGGCTCACACAGGCCAGCAGTTTCGGAGGGAAAACATTGTTCTTGGAACGGCCTCTATTTGTTTTTCCTTTATTGGCATTGGAACTCTTGGAGTTTTGAAAATATAGACACAAGGCAGAACCGGTCATTGTTGGAACTCCTAGTCATTCCTGCCTGGTGATCCCTCATCTCTCTCTTTTCTCTTAACAGTTCTTGACTTAAATTAACCATATTTTCATCTAGATAACTTCATGATAGGGTTAACATAGCTATTTGCAATGGAGAATTGTTTTTCAATAAGCTGGAGTCTGTGAAAGGGGGAACTTTTTGCTGGCAAGTAATTTCTCTTCCCAACCTCACTTGTCTTCAATACCGTGTCAAAGCAGTGGTAACTCCTTTTCGTTATATTTATTTCCACACATTGTACAGCAAAATGTAAATTTCTCATTTATTCAGTGACATG
Source organism: Suncus etruscus (assembly GCF_024139225.1). NCBI lineage: Eukaryota > Metazoa > Chordata > Mammalia > Eulipotyphla > Soricidae > Suncus > Suncus etruscus. The sequence goes on along the minus strand of NC_064857.1, from coordinate 67,237,727 downwards.
GACAATAATGAGTGGAAGGATCTAGAATTTTTTTTTTCTGGGTCATACCCGGCAGCGCTCAGGGGTTACTCCTGGCTCTACTCTCAGAAATCGCTCCTGGCAGACTCGGGGGACCTTATGTGATGCCTGGATTCAAAGCATCGTCCTTCTGCGTGCAAGGCAAACACCCTCCTCCATACTATCTCTCTGGCCTCAATCTAGAATATGTAAGGGATGGTAGTTCAGAATATTCATGGATGGTGGTATTGACTGCAGAATTTACAAAGAGCAATGTAGGGAACAAACTCAAGCCATTTGGTAGTGATGGATAGAGAACTTGGAAAGTTTATCTCTGGCATTGTTTTTAGATCATTTCAAATTGCTAATCATTTCCTCTTTTGCTTTTAGTGATAAGCCTAAGTTGTAGCAAGTACTTGAAAACTTGATAACAGTGAAAACACATACAATGAAAACAATTGCATAATTCTACATGTTGGAAGTAGGGCAGATTTATAAGTCAATAAATTTATGATTTATATTTACATAATGCATATCATATATTTATTAATAAATAAATGCCATGATGTTTTTGATAAGGGGTGAGTTATTGCTCCCATTAGTAAGTAAGGGAGACGAATCTGTTTTCCCTTTGTTCCTGTTTGTAGGTAGGGAAAAGCTCGTACAGTTAAAGTTCTGTGAGGGCCACATCTGGCTATACTCAGGGGATCACTCCTGGCAGGGTTTGGGGACCCTGTGGAGGGTGCCAGAGCTGGAGCCTAGACTATTCACATCAAGACAAGAGTCCCTTACCCACTGTACTGCCTGTTCTAGGGTTCTGTTTCCTGGAATAGTGGAATTGTTTTTTTGTTTGCTTGTTGGGGAGGCACACTTGAAGGTGCTCATGGCTTACTCTGGCTCTGAGCTCAGGATCCCTCCTGTTGGGGCTCTGGGTATGTGTTTGTGTGGGAAAACCAACCTGGGTTGGCTGCATCCCCAACAAGCCCCCTCCACCTGCTCTACTGTGGCTGTGGTCTCAGAGGTTTGCTTACTATTTTGTTTTGTTTTGTTATGTTATGTATTTTCACTAAAAGATTACTTACTTTAATTTCAGAAGATGTTGGCATTTCAAATTAATGCCTGTACGTCTATAGAGTTATGAATGTGGCTTTTTCATAGAGCATGTTTTGAAGTACAGATGTAAAAGGACATTATTCTTTATAAAATTAGTCTCCTTTGAATACTAATTTGTTTGTGTTATTTCTATTGTCCACTCACAATTTAAAAATATTTTATACAGTCACTTTAATTTTAAAATGATTTTTGAAATTCAGTCACTGTGAAAATATGGTTACTCCTTCCTACCCTCCCTCTTCCTTCCTTCCTTCCTTCCTTCCTTCCTTCCTTCCTTCCTTCCTTCCTTCCTTCCTTCCTTCCTTCCTTCCTTCCTTCCTTCCTTCCTTCCTTCCTTCCTTCCTTCCTTCCTTCCTTCCTTCCTTCCTCCCTCCCTCCCTCCCTCCCTCCCTCCCTCCCTCCCTCCCTCCCTCCCTTCCTTCTCCCTCCCTTTTCTTCTTCTGTTCCTCTCTTTGCCTCATAATAGTGCCAGTGGGAATGTTTCTGGTCTACTGTTCTTACCTCTACTCCCCAGCAGAGCCCCCCCTCCCACTGCTCTAGCTCCCCCATGCCTCTTTACCCAGTCCTTCCTCACACCCTGCCCCAAGCCCCCTTTTCATAGACTCAGTTCTGTGCACAGGCTCCCAGGTCAGTTCTCATTGGCCATTCATTCCCTTCCTATCAAGCTGCACACATGAGTGAGATTATACTCTGTGTGTGCTTGGTCCTCCCTTTGACTCACTTCGCCGAGCGTCTTATCTTCCAGTTCCATTCCCGTGGCAGCAAGCTATGAGGTTCGATCCTCGAGCATTTTCATACAGACACTGCAGAGCACTAGAGTTGAAGCACTACCTCAACTTTGAAGCATTTGACGTTTCATTTCACTTCTGCCTAGCTTAGTAGAGATATATGTGGGAAAAAGCCGTGCCCTTCTGCTTTCACATTTCTTGCTAAGCTCTCCCTTTTAATTGCCTTCTTTGCTCGGCAAGGTTTTGAATTTCTCTAGGGCCCCCTCCAAGGTCAATGCCAGGTGGGCCATTCAGACTCAGTAAATGAACGAATGTGTGGGTGAATGGTGGCAAACTGCCTTTGTTCCTTCCACTGTGTGTTAAGTATATCTCCGACCTCTTTGCCAACAGGTCCTTGTAGCTAGCATAGAGGAAGTGAAACTGAAAATTGAGCATTATTCTTTCTCTTTGGTTGAAGGTAAGATGAGAAGAGAGTGAGATAATGCAGAAAGCCTTTAAAAAGAAAGGATCGGGAGCTAGAAAAGAAGAGATGAGGTTTCAAGTAGGCAAAGTGACAATGGACTTCCTCAAAAAGAATCTTGAGCCTCTTTCACCATTCTCTTGCATGTTTTGTTGACCTTTGGCATGGAATGTTCCTACTTTTCCTTTTCATTGCCCACCAAACTCAGGCATAGCCGATTGAAGTGCTTACCTTTCTCCACCCAGCCCTTACCTCAAGACCAAGTTCAGTAATTCGTTTTCCCAGACTTTTGGTTATTTCCCTATTCCGTCTGAGTTTTTTCCTTCTCCTGGTTTAGTCTTTTTTTTGGGGGGGGGGGGGATTTGTCACACTCAGCGGTGCTCAGGGGTTATTCCTGGCTTTGCACTGAGAAATCATTTGCTCCTGTGGATGGGTTGCTGGGAATTGAACCAAGGTCAACTATGTACAAAGACGAATATCTATCTGTGGCTCCAGCCCCTTGAATTATTAGTTTTCAAGTAATAATTAAAGTTTCTAATATTGGGCTGGAGTGATAGCACAGTGGAAGGGCGTTTAGCCTTCCTTGCACGCTGATGACCTAGGACGGACCTGGGTTTAATCCCTCGCATCCCATATGGTCCCTAAAGCATGTCAGGAGTGAATTCTGAGCACAGAGCCACCAGTACTCTGTGCAACCCTGATAGCTACTTGGTGTGCCCAAACAACCAAAAAAATAAGTAAAAACAATGAATGTTTCTAAAATAAATGTTTCTAAAACTGTCTTTGATATATGGTCTATGAGAATTGAAGTTGTATTTATCTTTTCTGTTCCCTTAGCATATATAGATTTATATAATATATAAATTCATATATATGCAAACATAAAATCTACAATCTGTGGGATTGATCTCCCCACCTTGTATAAGTGTATGACACAGAATTGATTTTTCCCAGCAGAAGTAGTTGATAATGAATGTTTCAGTGGAGAATTTACAAAATTCTTGGACCACTAGGACCATTTTGTTTATTAAATGCTCAAGGTGGAGCCCCAAGAGATCATACAGTGTCTTAGTAGAGTGGGAAAGCACTTGCCTTGTCTGCATCTGACCTAGGTTCAGGGTTTAATTCCTCAGTATCCCATATGGTCTTCCAAGCACCATGAGTAGGAATTTCTGAATGCAGAGTCAGCATTAACTACTGAGCATTGGCAAGTGCATCCCCCCAAAAAAAACTGAAATCAAATATTCAAGATGATTTTGAAGGGGATATTAGTAATTTCCAATGGTGTGGGTCCTTGGTGGTCTAATGTTTAGGCAGTGCAAATGTCTTCAGGGCTAATCTCTGAAGTTAGTATCATGTGACCTAAAGTAAAGGGGAGATTACTTTTGGGGCAAAGGAGAGAGTAAAGCAAAAGCTGGGAAGAAAGAAATGATTTTTAACTCTGATTAGATGGCAGTGTGGTTTTCAGGGAGTGTTTTCAATGGAGGCACCGTGGGAGCAAAGGAATAGAGTCGGGCATGCATGGCTGTGGGTGTAACAGAATGAAAGTTATGCAGAAATAAGCTCTGAGAGACACCTAATTATGCCTGGTATTTATCAAGTACCTTTCTTCTTAGAAAGCGGAATCTTCGACATGTTTAATCTCCCTAGAGTAGAAACAAAATGACCTTATTTTCCCCTGTGGGCCTTTAGCTGATCGGACATTCCAGAGCTGCACAGTGGCTCATGTTATAATTACTTCGCCCTCCTCAGAGTTCCCATTTCCAGGGTTTTAGTGGAGCCTTTAATTTTTTTTTTCTCCTAATAATTCCTGAAAACCTGCTTTTGCCAAGAGCTGTGAGCATTCCTTTACAAAGTGGCTTGCTAAAGTCTCATTGCAGCTTATCTTCCAGGCCTGACCAGCAGAACTTTAAAGACATTCAACTTCCTTGAAGCTACCGTGTTCTGTAGGGAGAGGAAAAAAAAAGTAAAGACAGGCCAGCAAGTGTTGCTAACGAAGACAGGGCTCAGGCATCGTGCTCCAAATACTTGGCCCAAGTACAGTTCCACGATGGAGATAACCTGGGAAAGGCATTTTCACGGCTGGGTTCAGTGAGGCCGGCCACATGGGAAAGGAATTTCCCAGAGTTTCTGGAATGTATTTCTTCCAGGCCACAGCTACAGCCCCCGGAAGTTCCCTACACTGCTTAGCTTGGCCGATGGAATTTTGATCCTCTTGGGGAAGTTTTCCATCACCCAGGCTTCCCATATTCCTTTCCTGAGTGGAAGATGAAAGGCAAATCTTTGGGGCACTCTGGAATCTGTAGCCCCTTGTCCTTTCCTTGGTCTTCTTCATCAGTCCTGATCAGAATAGCCCATTTCACTTACTCTTAGAAAAAAAGCAAACTCAGAAAGAAACAAAAGTGGATTCATCCTCCAGCCTGTATTTCATTATGGTTGCCCTGCTGACATTGTGGGATCCTTTATGATGTTCTTTTTTTATAAAAAAAAAAAAAAATCCCCCTTTCCTTGCTGAAATCAAAAGGGAAACCAGCTCTTCGGAAGCTTTGGCTGGAATTCAGCAGGGCTTCTTGTACTCCAGCCAACCCCATTCTTCTGTCTGTTCCCGTGGAAATCCTAGCTGTACTTTCTGTAAAAGTACAGCTGTATGAGTTCTGTGTTAAGCATAATATTTGTAGGTATGGGCTCTGCTGAATGTTAACAAGTTTTAAGATGCCAAGGGACAGTGGTCAGCACAGCCAAGAGGACCAGCAGTTTGTCTTGTGGTGGCATCTTGAGAGATTGGGATTTGGGAAGGGGAAATTTGCTGAGTTTTTCCCTCTCTTTGCACGGGCACTGATGGAGACCCATTTGCCTGTCAGTCTGCCACTAGTCCTCTCTCTTTCAGACAGAAAGGGCTGACTCTGGTCTGCCTCCTGACAACATTCATTCCTCACTTTGGAAGGCTAAAGCCTCCCAATGGTTTCTGATCCATCCTCCTCCAATTCCTGTGATTTTTTTTTTGTTTGTTTGTTTGCTGGTTGGTTTTTGGTGACACTCAGAAGTTACTCCTGGCTATGTGCTCAGAAATCGCCCCTGCCATGGGGGACCATATGGGGCACCAGGGGATTGAATCACGGTCTGTCCTAGGTTAGTGCATACAAGGCAAATGCCCTACCGCTTGCACCACCACTCAGGCCCCAGTGCCTGTGATTTTTATGTTGTGGGTTGGGAGAGGAGTGTTCAGTTATGCCCAGCTGTGCTCTGGGCTTTTCTACTGTCTCTGTGCTCAGGCCTTGCTGCTGGCAGTACTTAAGGGGGCTCTAGGCAGTGCTGGGCATCCAAGCAAGGTGGCCTGCCTGCACCCGGGTGTTCTCTCTCGGGGCCTGTGCCTGTCAGTTCCCTGCAGGAACTGAACTGTGAACGGAAGGAGCTGCACATCTGTTGTCATTATCCCTGGAGAGTTGGGGTCATGGGGCTTGTCTGATGGTGGTGGGGGCTGTCTAAGGAGGGCACATCTTGGCTGGGTCTTTGGGACTCAGAAGTCACAAGAGCATCTCAGGGTGATTTCCAAGTAGTTGTTCTTTGCTTCTGTTTTAAAATTTGTGTCTGAATGTGCACGGTTGGCCCTGTCCTGCGTGATGTGTGTGTGCGCATGTATATAGGAGAAGTTGGCTGCCCTGGGCCCCTATTCATAAGGGTTCACAGCTGAGTTATGGTCTCCTTCCCCAGAACTTAAGGCTCTGTGAATGTTCTCCAAGGACGCTTATAGCTGTGGGGTTCTTCCGGCCTTACTAAAGGCTCTTACTGGTTAGCTTTGCCCAAGCACACCCTCAGGGCTTTGCCCTCCACGTGTGTGTGTGTGTGTGTGTGTGTGTGTGTGTGTGTGTGCGCGCGCGCGCGCGTGTGTGTGCGTGTGCGTGCCTGAAATTGCTGACTCATGACAGCACCATCAGAGCCACCTGGCTTGACTAGAAAACAGCGCTACCCCTGGTTCTCATCCCAGCCCAGGAGAATCAAAATCCCTGAGGAGCAGCCTGGGAACCTGCATTTTGACAGTCCACACCGATGTTTGGGAAACCGTGTTCCCTTTCCCATTTGCCTTTGATCTTTTGTTTATGTCTCCTTAGATAAAAGTGAGTTTTCTGCAGGCACTCATGAATTTCTTTTTTTTTTTTTTTCCCTCCCTAGTAAAGTTTTCATCTTCTGCTTTATATTATAGCAGCTTGGCTTTAAAACTGTCTCAAGTTCCCAAGGGGGGAAAACCAGGCCCAATTCACATTTTTATGCTTCTTCACACACCTTTTTTTTTTTGTAAATGCCAAGAATTCAGAAAGTATTCAGTGCCATAATGATTGAGTCCGAGAATCAGACTTTCATTATACTTAGTAAACATTTGAGTATTGATTTTCTTTTTTTTATAAGCACCCAGATAGGCCTCATTTATTTGTAACGTGAGCTTCTCTCTCTCTCTCTCTCTTTTTTTTTTTTCTGTCTGAACACATTTTCAGGACATAATTATTCTCTCTGGCTTGAGTTTATGCTCACTTTCTCCCTTGGTAATCTGATACCCTAGATAGAAGACATATCTGTTTTTCATTTTTATCTATCCTGGTATGATTCAACTGGGATTTTATCCAAGAGTAGTGTATGGATCCTTTCTCCCTTTGAGAAGTGTGGAAATAGTGGTCTGCTTTCTACCTTTTACAGATATCATCCTTTGTACATTTTTGTCATTATCCCAGCACGTGACCGGTGTTAAATACCTCGAGTACTATTATAAGTTAGAATGGCTCACTCTAGGCAGATCTGTTGGTGAGAGAATGAAAAAAATAATTTGTGATTAAATTGGATGGTAAATCATTTCACACACGCTATATTTATCTGTAACATCATATGCTTTTTTTTTTTTTTGTCCTTTGGATAGATCAATAGAGTGCAAGTTTGTAAAAAAGAGACAGAAAATAACCAATGTTACTCATCATTTGGGAGGGGATTATAGTCAGTGCACAAGTAGTGGAGACCTCGTGACTTGCAGCCGTTTTATCTGGAATAGACTTACTGGATATTACGGGGTCAGCCACTGCCCTCTGCCTGCCCTCCTGTGGTCAGGGGCTCTGTGTAGGTGCCCGTTGCCATTGGGTTCACTTCAGCATCTGGTACAGAGTCAGTAACCAATGAAGAGCCTACTATTGGAATTATTTCAAAAGAGAGAGAGAGAAAAATGAGAAATCCTCTTCAGGGAATTTTTTTTCTAATTTGCCTTTGCTGCAATGTGTCCGTTATAATTATTGCCCGCACTCTGCTATCGCTGGTGCCTCGATCATTATCAAGGAAAAGTAGCGTCTGTGTGGTACTTCTGCTGTGCTAATTCGGCTGTGGAACATCTGCAAGAGTCCTAGGGACAATTTTGCTTCAGAGACCTCTCGTGGCTGCACATTTTTATTCTTCCCCAATTCAAATACATGGGAGCTTGCTTTGGTGCCCTGTGATATTAGAAAGCTGCTAACCGTTAGATGTGTCGTGTTTGTGCGGAGCTAGGCCTTGGGCTGTCTTTTAAGATTAAGGTGGGCCAAATTCCATTTGTTCTGGCTACCATATTGATAGACCACTTGGGTTCCTCATTAGCAAGAGGAACATACACCTGCACCTCCCTGAAGGTCCTGTAGCCACTCAGGGAACAAGGCTGAGGGGACCTGCTCCAGTCTCACAACACTTCTGTGAGGTAGATTCATGAACACACACGAGTTTATGTAGATTTGTTTCAGAAGTCAGGACTGGAGGCACCAAGACATGGAGGTGTTGCTCCTGAGTTTATTTCCAGGCCAGGAGCACAGTTGGTTTCAGAGAGCTGAGCTGAGGAGAGTGAGTCAGGCCTTGAGATCATCTACCTCCCTAGAAGCCTGTACCACTAATGATTCAGTAGTCCTCAGGCATCTGCTGACACCCATCTGCATGCCATTTCTCCTCTGTTCTGAAGGGGAAGATGCTCTGACCTCAGTCCTCAGTTACTCTGCTCCCTTATGGTTGAGTTTAGCACCCAGAGTGTCCTGTGTCACTCCCGAAATGGGATTAAATTATTAAAATTAAGGGCCAAAGCCATAGCACATGGGTTGGGTGCTTGCCTGTACTTGGCCATCCCAGATTCAATCTCTGGCATCCTATATGGTCTCCTGTGCCCACCAGGAGTGATTCTTGAGCACAGAGTCAGGAGTAACCCTTGAGTACCACCTGGTGTGGCCCCCAAACAAAAAACAACAACAAAATGTGACTGTAGGACTCCAAGTCAAGTCCTAAGGGAATCAGAATGTGAGGAGTACCTTGGAGAGACATCAAGGACATATCTGTTGACGGCTCTGTTGAATTTATGGAGCCGCTCAATACTTTTTCAGAGCAAGTATATTCACTACAGTTTTTTGCCCCCAAAATAGAACTTTGATGCCCTTCCCAAGATTTACCCTTCTAAAAGACTTGAGAAAGGTTAACTCTGTCAGTTGAATAATTTTCTGAAGGCATTTTGCCAGCATAAGGAAGGCTTTTTTTTTTTTTTTTTTTTACACAAGGAAAACTCTTAGGAAGAACAAATATACAAGCCCGGGACTTGCTAGAAAAAGGGAAAAAAGCAAAGGGGGGCCGAGTGATAGCATAGCAGGGAGGGTGTTTGCGTGCATGCGGCCCACTTGAGTTCGATCCCCAGCATCCCATATTGTCCCCCAAGCCTGCCAGGAACGATTTCTAAGCGCAGGGCCAGGAGTAACCGCTGAGCACCACCAGGTGTGGCCTAAACACACATACACACACAAAAATTAAAATTGAAAATAAAAAGTAACTAAATGTAACTTTCTTTTTAAGTAGTATTGTTTTCTTTTTGTTTGTTTTGGGATCTTTTGGATTTTGGGGGCCACACCTGGCTGTGCTCAGGGGTTACTTCTTTCCTTCCTTCCTTCCTTCCTTCCTTCCTTCCTTCCTTCCTTCCTTCCTTCCTTCCTTCCTTCCTTCCTTCCTTCCTTCCTTCCTTCCTTCCTTCCTTCCCTTCCTCCCCTTCCTTCCCTTCCTCCCTTCCCTCCCTTCCTTCCCTTCCTTCCCTCCCTCCTTCCCTCCCTCCCTCCCTCCCTCCCTCTCTCCCTCCCTTCCTTCCTTTCTTCCTTCCTTCCTTCCCTCCCTCCTTCCCTCCCTCCCTCCCTTCCTCCCTCCCTCCCTCCCTTTCTTCCATCCATCCTTCCTTCCTTCCTTCCTTCCTTCCTTCCTTCCTTCCTTCCTTCCTTCCTTCCTTCCTTCCTTCCTTCCTTCCTTCCTTCCTTCCTTCCCCTTCCTCCTTCCCTCCCTCCCTTTCCCTCCCTCCCTCCTTCCTTCCTCATACCCAGTACCGCTCAGGGGTGCTAAGCATAGTGGCTCTGTGCTTAGAAATTGCTCCTGGCAGGCTCGGGGGATCATGTGGGATGCCAGGGATCAAACCTGGATCTGTCCTGGATAGGCCGCGTGCAAGGCAAACACCATACTGCTATGCTATAGCTCTGGATATACTGCTATACTATAGCTCCGGCCCCAAGATATTTTTGGCAGGCCACATTCGGCGGCACTCAGGGCCCTGCGCTCAGAAATCACTTCTGGCAGGCTTGGCAAACCATATGGGATGCTGGAATTGAACTGGAGTTTGTCCTTGGTTGTCCATGTGCAAGGCAGACGCCCTTCTGCTGTACTATTGATCCAGCACCCCCACAAGATTTTTTTTTGGTTTTTGGTTTTTGGGCCACACCCAGTGACACTCAGGGGTTACTCCTGGTTATGCGCACAGAAATCGCTTTTGGCTTTGGGGGACCATCGGGGACGCCGGGGGATTGAACTGCTTTCTGTTTTAGGTCAGCGCGTGCAAGACAAATGCCCTACCACTTGTACCACTGCTCCAGCACTCCTCCTTTTTTTTTTTAACAAGATTTCTTTTTTATTTATTTATTTAATTTTATTATTATTATTATTATTTTGATTTTTGGGTCACACCCGGCAGTGCTCAGGGGTTACTCCTGGCTCTATGCTCAGAAATCGCTCCTGGCAGGCCTGGGGGACCATATGGGATGCTGGGATTCGAACGACTGTCCTTCTGCATGCAAGGCAAACACCTTACCTCCATGCTATCTCTCCAGCCCCAAGATTTCTTCTTTTTTTTTTTTTTTTTTTTTGGTTTTTGGGCCACACCCGTTTGACGCTCAGGGGTTACTCCTGGCTATGCACTCAGAAATCGCCCCTGGCTTGGGGGGACCATATGGGACGCTAGGGGATCGAACCGAGGTCCGTCCTTCGCTAGCGCTTGCTTACCTCTAGTGCCACCTTCCCGGCCCCCCAAGATTTCTTTTTTTTTTTTTTTTTTTTTGGTCTTTGGGCCACACCCCGGCAGTGCTCAGGGGTTACTCCTGGCTGTCTGCTCAGAAATAGCTCCTGGCAGGCACGGGGGACCATATGGGACACCGGGTTTCAAACCAACCACCTTTGGTCCTGGATTGGCTGCTTGCAAGGCAAACGCCGCTGTGCTATCTCTCCGGGCCCCCAAGATTTCTTTTTTAAAGTTTTTCTTTCCCTACTACTTTAAGATATAAATGGATATTATTTAAATTGAATGAATATGAAAATAGCTTTGTAATGAATGGCATTGGCTTAAGAAAATACTTGAAAAATAGTCCTCATTTTCATATAAAGTAAATAATCTAAATATTAAAGATAAAACATCTAAATGATAGTAGGAAATTAGAGAGAATGATTGTACCACTCTAGAGCAGAGTTGGACTCTGTAAAGGACAAATGTTTCTGAATTTGTTGACCAGGAAACCAAAGGGTGGTAAATGATAGCAGAGAGTGCTCACTTCGGCAGCACATATACTAAAATTGGAACGATGCAGAGAAGATTAGCATAGCCCCTGTGTGCAAGGATGACACGCAAATTCGTGAAGCGTTCCATATTTAAAAAAATAATGATAGCAGAGAGAACAGTGTTTGCTGGAGGCTTAGTAAGGCCATCCGGGAAAGACATATTCTAATATATTTCAGTCGTGTGCCTACGTTGCCTGCGGTTGGGAGCATTTATATGTGCAAAAATAGTCAGAAGCAGGATAGTCCACATGTCGGGACCAGCCAATGCAAATAAGTTCTCAGCCGGTCATTTCAGTTCTTGGAGGCGAGTGGACTGGTCAGTTTCCAATTCTAGGTGCTCAGTCAGTTTTATTTCAGTTTTATCACTTTTATTTATTATATTTTATTTTATTATTTCAGCTTTTCTCGTTTTAACATAAGAAAAAATAACAACAACAACCTGATCGGGCTTGTTCCTGAGTAATATTTAGGGGATCCTTTTACCCCCAGCCCCCGCTCCCACCACACTCACTCAGCAGATGGTACAGAGAGGTCTCCAGAGCTGGATTCAAACTCTGGGCCTGGTGCCTTTGCCTCTCTCTGGCCCTAATTAGGAAAATATGTTAGTTGTACAAGAAATTCAGCTGAGGTGAGAGAAATTTGATGGATATCAAAGACTTAGTTTTTTTTTAGTATTTATTTATTTATTTATTTATATTCGGTATTTTTGGATCACACATGGCCATGCTCAGGGGCTACTTCCTGGCTCTGTGCTCAGAAATCCTTTCTGGCAGGTTCGGGGGACACTAAGGGATGCCAAGGATCGAACCTAGATGAGCTGTGTACAAGGCAAATGCCTTAACCGCTGTACTATCTATCACTCCAGCCCAACTTCTTTTTATTTTACTTATTTTTGTTTCATTTAAGGGCCATGGCCGGCAATACTCAGGGGTTACTTCTGGCTCTCCGCTAGCACTGATTCTGGCAGTGGTCAGGGGACCATATGGGATACCAGGGATCAAACCCAGGTCAGTCACATTCATGTACAAGGCACAAAAATGCCATCCCCAATGTACTCTGGCTTCAGCCTAATGACTTCCCTGCAAAACTTGGTCTAACGTACCTGCTGGGATGGAGCATCTGTCTTGTCAGCAGACTCCATCTGTCCATCCATTTGTCTGTCTATTTGGGCAGTAGTAGCCAGTGCAGAGGTCGTTCACGGATGCTGGCCCCCTGGCCTGCTTCCTATGAGTAGAGTCATACCCAAAGCCATCGGTGCCTGCATAGCAGAACCGAGTTTTCTGCTGCTGCCAGAAGCTGTGTCCATCTTGCAGACTCCAATCTGCCTTGATGTGTGACCTGGCCTGGGAATCTGGCACCTCAACCTCCAATCCCTGCTGGAGTCACCCAGGCTTCGTGTCAGCGAGTCCCACAGAGCCAAGAAGGGAAAACAGCACTCCAGTCGAAATGGGGGCGAAGACTGTGACTGTACTTTAGAGGAGGGGTTGTGTCTGCACCCCTCTGTGGAGAAGAGATGAGCTCAGATGGCCCAATGCCTCGGTCTTGTAGCAGCGGGAAGATTAGCAGTCAAGGCTAATGGAAAGTGGCTGTTGCCCCATTCCACTTTGTCCACTCTCTGTAGTTGGTGGACAACATGCATTTCTATAACTTGTTGATAGTTTTAGTTTCGTTTTGTTAGGGAGCCACACCTGGAAATGTTCAGGTTGACTCCTGGCTCAGGGATCACTCCTGGTGGTGTTCAGGGACTAATTGGGATGCTGGGGATCAAACTCAACTTGGCTATATGCAGACAAGTGCTGTTCTCCTCACTGTGCTATCACTCTAGAACCCTTTTGATAGTTGTTATAGTACACACTAAAATTTAGATTGTATATATTTTTTTGTTTGTTTTTGGCCACACTCGGCAGTGCTCAGGGGTTACTCCTGGCTCTATGCCCAGAAATTGCTCTTGACAGGCTCGGAGGATCATATGGGATGCTGGGGATTGAACACGGGTCCATCTCAGGTCAGCCATATGCAAGGCAAATGCCCTGCTGCTGTGCTATTGCTGTGGCCTCTGAACATACTTTTAGATATTTCAGTTTTCCTCTTAGAATACCCTACTGGAGAGATAGTACAATGGGTAAGGTGTTTACCTTGTATACAGCCACCCCAAGTTCAATCCCTGGCATCTCATATGGTCCCCTAAGCATACTGAATGATCTCTGAGAGTTTAGCCAGGAATAAGCCCTGAGTACCACTGGGTGTGGCCCAACACCCCACACCCCAAAATCATAGCATCCCTTACTTTTGATGTCCTTTTTGTTTCAAATTTTGGGAAATTTTTAGGTTCTTAAAGATATTACAGACCATAGATTCTAATATTATTATTTAATACCTTCAGCATCTCATTATCAACACCCCCCAGCCCCAGTTTCTAAGGAGAACAGATGATTCTCCCACATCTCTTCTGCCCCACTTTGCAACCATGTGAATGAATGGAAAAAAAGTCTTTGCTTCTTCATTTTATTTTTGTGTTTGGGCCACACCTGCCTATGCACAAGGCTCTGCACTCAGGATTTGGTATAGATGGGAAGACAAGTGAGAGAAAGCAAGTTGTGTGTGGTATAATCCCACTCAAAAAATAATAAAACAGGGCCCGGAGAGATAGCACAGCGGCGTTTGCCTTGCAAGCAGCCGATCCAGGACCAAAGGTGATTGGTTCGAATCCCGGTGTCCCATATGGTCCCCCGTGCCTGCCAGGAGCTATTTCTGAGCAGACAGCCAGGAGTAACCCCTGAGCACCGCCGGGTGTGGCCCAAAAACAAAAACAAACAAAAAAAATAATAAAACAGGGCTGGGGGCTATTTCCTACTCTGGCCTCTAAGCAGGAGTCTTCTGAGAAAGCACAGTTGACAATGGTCTTAGGAGGAGGGATGGGAAAGAAGCTGAAGGCTTCTTTCTCTTTGATTTGGTCCAATGAGCCTGGTGTTATTTTGGTGTTTCAAGTCTAGTGCACTTTCTTTTCTTTTCAAACATGTTTGTAGTTGCATTTATTTTATTTTATTATTTTTGTAGTTGCTTTTTTTTTTTTTTTTTTTTTTTTTTTTTTGGTTTTTGGGCCATTCCTGGCATTGCTCAGGGGTTACTCCTGGCTGTCTGCTCAGAAATAGCTCCTGGCAGGCACGGGGGACCATATGGGACACCGGGATTGGAACCAACCACCTTTGGTCTTGGATCGGCTGCTTGCAAGGCAAACGCCACTGGAGTGCACTTTCTTTCCTTCAAAGCAAATATAGCATCTCATACAGTCTGGTTCCTCTCCTCTAAAGTGCAGCTGCCTTGGTCGGACCTTTAGGGAGCTCGTTCACTGTGACTGGTGGAGAGCCAGGTGATGCCCAGAGCCAAGGATTATAGCTCCAGGCTTGGAATTTGGAGCTGGTCCTTCAGAGCTTAGTACTGAAGCCCTGATGATCTCCAAAGTGTTGGAGCTTCTCTCACTCCACCCCAGAGGAGAGGAAAAAAAACCCAACAAGTTAAACTTGGGTTATTACTGTATCATATCAATCCAGTCACCCAGGGAATCTTTTTTTAATTAATTGACCCACTTCTGGTGCATAATCACTCCAGAAAATCATGTTGACTCCTCTCTCAGACTCAGTAAGCCGAACACGCACTGTTTCCTCTTGGTGACTATAGAATGTATGACTGTCATTCTAAACACATTTGGAATTTACTTCTGCTTTCTTTCCTGCTTACAGTCCAGTTTTCTGAACATATCCTTAGTTCTTAGAGGGAAAATTACTGAAGATTTTGATGGGAACTGCAATGAATTTGTATTATGTCTTTGAACAATCGTGATGCTATTTATGTGGTTTTGTTTTCTACTTTTATTTAGTTTTATTTTAGATTTATTTATTTATTTTTGTATATTGTGGGCCACAGTATAACTGGCAGCAGTGCTTGGTGGCTACTCCCTGCTCTGTTCTTGGGGGAGGGTGTATGTGTCATTTCCAGCAGTGTTTGAGGTGTCTGCAGTACCTGGGATTGAACTCAGTCCTTTTGCATGCAAAATTTAAGCTTAAGGAGCCGGAGAGATAGTATAGTGGTAGGGTGTTGGCCTTGCACGAGGCCCACCCAGGATGGACCTGGGCTCGATACCTGGTATCCTATATTGTCTTCTCCCACTCACCACCACCCCTTCCCTGAGTTTGCCAGGAACAATTTCTGAGCATAGGGTCGGGAGTAACCCCTGAGCACTGCCGGGTGTGGCCCAAAAAAAGACCACAAAAACAAAACAAAACAAAAAAAACCCTTATATCTGAGCTTACAAAGGCAGCCATTGGACTGCCTTTTTAGCCTGTTTCCTGAATTTATACAGGTGGATAAGTAGGTATCCCCTTTAATTCACATGCACAAAAAACTTTGTGGATAGACTTCTGTGTTTGGATAAAGATTGGTTAAATGCCGAGAAAGGGAAAAACAAAAGAAGCTTGTCTGTGATCCCAACATAACAAGACTGGGAAGAGGGTAGGAAGGTACATGAGATTTGACAGGTATTTGAGTTGTGTATGTTTTTATTTTTCTTCGATTGATAGTTTTCGCTTTTTTGAAAAATATGGCTATACCTCATGCCCCAAGAACGTTGGAGAAGACCAGATACAAGAATCTTGTAGAGCTGTGGTTGGTCTGTTTTGGAAAACAAAAAGTCTCTACCTAGTTAAAGGTGGTAGGGATTTTGTAATCCTGAGTTGGATGCATTTTAATGAAACTAGTTACTCTCCTCTTTCTTTGTAGTTATTTGCTGGCAGGACTTGTTTGGAAGAAGATGCTTTGAAATGTAGTTGTTGCTTAGAAAGAAATTCATTTACTCTGAAGTGTTGATTCAAATATATTAGTAGAATATGCTGTGGTGTAGATGAAAAAGGGAGTTGGACATGTGTAAACAAACTAATGAGTGTTCTGTACCCCCCAGTAGCAATTTTCAGGTAGGTCTTATTATTTCTGCTTTGCTGTTAATTAGTTCTGGCTGTGAAGTTGGAGAAAGGAAGAGGTAAGAATATTACTAGATCAATCTCTTGGGTAGTAGAACACATTTTGTGTCTAGCTGTAGGATTGTGGCGACACCAAGCTTTTGTTCTGCAGTGTAATCCAGTAGATGTGAATGAAGGGAAAGTCACTGGTGTGGTTTACATGGTTACTAATTTCACCTTTCTCTACATGTGCCCATTCTGCATTTGTGACACCACCCCACTCCCCCGTCACCTCCAGACCCCATTCTTTGGCAGCATTAATGCATTTGTCCCGTATTTATATGATAGTTTAAGCAAATACTTAATAATTAATTTAGGAAGTTAATAAACCTATTTGTGGTGACATACATATTTTTATGAAAAAAAATTTAATGACGTAAAATATTTTAGGGGTACATCTGGTGGGATTATGGGGACCATATGAGATATCAAAGATCAAACCTAGTCAGCATGCAAGGCAAGTGCCCTATGTGCTGTATTATCTCTCTAGCCCTGGCTGTTGCTTTTCACTTAAGTTTATATCAAGTCTGTATTTCATCATCTAAGAAAAGTTATTTTTAAAAAGTCATGGTGGGGTTGGCGAGGTGGCGCTAGAGATAAGACAGATGTCTGCCTTGCAAGCACTAGCCAAGGAAGGACTGCGGTTCGATCCCCCGGTGTCCCATATGGTCCCCCCAAGCCAGGGACAATTTCTGAGCACTTAGCCAAAAGTAACCTCTGAGCATCAAACAGTTGTGGCCCGAAAAACAAAAAACAAAAACAAAAAAAGTCATGGTAACATTTTTCAGCCCGTAAAATACATGGTTGGTCTTCTGTTTAGAATAACCGTTAGCTATTTAGAACAAAGTTTAAGATGATTTTATCAACAGATATATTTGTAGATCATAGGAAAATTTCTTTAAAATGCTGAATCATTGAACTGGATTTACTTTTAGGACATGTATACTTGTTCTGGGTATAATGTATACACTGCCTAGTATTTGATTCAGTTTACAAAGAATTGGCACAGAGGTCCTCAAATTAGGGCCTACAGGCCACATTCAGCTCACTGAGGACATTTATCTGACCCACTGGGTGTTTTTGCCGCTCCTGCCGGTTCTGCTTAGCAGCCGACTCATTCCAGGCCCACAGTGCTCATGTGTGGGATGTTTGCCTCACACTCCGACTCCCTTCCTTCTCTCTGTCTCTAGACCTCTCCTCTCAGTCTCAGGCAGGATTCCTGTGAACCATTATTGTTTTGTTTTTTTTTAATTATAGTCCGGCCTGCCAGCAATCTAAGAGACAGTGAACTGCCCCCACCCCTGTTTAAAAAGTTTGAGGATCCCCATATTAGCATAATACAATAATTAATCTGATTATCATCTCAGATGTAATTGTCTAGCGGTTGCCAGAAGGCAAAGAAGTAAGGAAAATCTTTTCTGGCTTTGATAATTGAGATGAGGAAAGAAAGATTTTAACAAAAATGGAGTAGGCAGGAACCGGAGAGATAGCATGGAGGTAGGTCATTTGCCTTGCATGCAGAAGGATGGTGGTTTGAATCCTGGCATTCCATATGGTCCCTCGAGCCTGCCAGGAGCGATTTCTGAGCATAGAGCCAGAAGTAGCCATGGAGCGCTGCCGGGTGTGACCCCAAAACCAAAATAAATAAATAAATAAGTAAAAAATTGAGAAATCTTTTTTTTTTTGGTGGGGGGGGGGGGCACACCCGGCAGTGCTCTGGGGTTACTCCTGGCTGTCTGCTCAGAAATAGCTCCTGGCAGGCACGGGGGATCATATGGGACACCAGGATTTGAACCAACCACCTAACACCTAAGGTCCTGGATCGGCTGCTTGCAGGGCAAACACCGCTGTGCTATCTTTCTGGGCCCGAGAAATCTATTTTTAAGAAAATGGAGTAGGCAAGCAGGTGGGCAGGTGGACAGGTCTGGGCTAAAGGGATGGGTGGGTTCCACACGGACACCAGTGTCCTAGAGTGACTCAGGAAGGAGAGATGGAGTGTGGTGGGCAATGACCTACCACCTTGGAGAGAGAAAGGAGATGGACAGAGATCCATCTGTGTTAGGTGTACTTGACTTTGGAGTGGGGGAGAGGACTGAAGAAGATGGTAGAAGGGAACTTAGGGCAGAACCTTGGACAAAGGAGGGAAGAAGATGCTGATGCTGAAGAAGTAGGAAGAGCAGCAGGACTGAGGCTGAGGTGTGTCTTTCATTTAGAAGGACAAGGTCCTGATTGCTTACTCGGGCTCTGATAGACTGTGAAGGGTTTTTTAAAATCATTTCGGATTTGATCTTGGCTGGTGTGACCTTTCACAGGAATTCTCACCTGCTGGCTCTGCCCTACTCCTTTAGCCTTTCCCTTCTTTCATCTTCTGGTGTCTTCATGAAAGGAAGCAGGCACAAACTAAAGGCCTACTCCAGCAGAGCTCACCATCCAAAACAATTCACTTGTTCATTGATTGGTTAATTCTGGGGAGGGTGGGGCCACCCCTAACATTGCTCAAGGGGCTTTGTTCCCTGACTGTGGCCAGGGGGACCCCAGAGATCAGAACACAGTTGCACCTGGAGTGACCACACACGAGACAAGTGTATTTTCCTCCTGTCCGTTCTCTCCAGTCCTCAACTCGCTATAAGGGGGACAGCTCTGTTTAATTTTTAAATCACTAGTTCAGAAGACATCATCTGCTGACTGCTGAACCTCAGAAAGCTCCAGATCACCCCTGCTAGATTATTTCTCAGGCCAATGCAAAATTCCGCACCGTTAACTGTGACATTTTCTGTTCTTTCCTCTTGTTTTACTCTTAATAGGTTCACCAAGCTGAAGAGTCTAAACCTCTCCAATAACCACCTGGGGACCTTCCCCTTAGCAGTCTGCAATATTCCGACCTTGACCGAATTGAATGTGTCCTGCAATGCCCTTCAAGAAGTGCCCGCAGCCGTGGGGGAGATGCACAAGTGCGTACTGACTGGTCTTGCCCTCAGAGAATTCCAGAATTCTGTCCTCTCCTCTTCAGAAGCCTGGGCCACAGCAACAGGGCTGAGGCTGTCTGGGATTTGTTCACTTGTTAGTTGGTTCTATAACTGTTGGCCTGTGAACAGGCTTGCTTGTTAGCTTTTATACTCAACTGAAATTTCAAATACATTTATTTTTATTTCAAGGTAATGTTGGTTTACAAGAGTATAAGTGCCTTTTTTTTTTTTCAAAGTGCTAGTATTATTTTTTTCTTTTTGTTTTGGGAACATGCTTAGCAGTGCTCTGGGGTTTCCCCTGGCTCTGCACTCAGGAAACCATTCTTGGTGGGATGCTGGGGACTGAACCCGGGTCTGGTGTGTGCAAGGCAAGCACTTTCCCCTCTATGCTGAGGAGCACAGCCTCAATACTCTTGTTCTCTTCACTGTTGATGTTGCTTTTTTTAGTGCCTTCTCATTGGTACTTGCAAGACCTTCACAAAACCCACAATCCTAGGAGGGTCCGAGTCCAAGGATTCTGTTTTTATTGGATATTATCTTGTAAAACTTTTTTTTTTTAACTTTGTTTTGGGGCCACAACCAGTGGTGCTCTGGGGTTACTCCTGGCTCTGCCCTCAGGGGTCATTCCTGGCAGTGCTGGGGGACCATACAGGATGCCAGGGATTGAGCCCAGGTCAGTCCCATGCAAGCCAAATCCTCTATCCACTGTGCCATCATTCTAGTCCCGTGGTAAAACTTTTTTTTGTCCTTTATCAATGAATTTTAATTAAATAGTGTTACATAAAAGATTTACAAGTAGTATCAGTATTATTGTTTTTTTTAAATCAAAGTGGATTACAAATCTTTCACAGTAATATATTAGGTACATAGTGATATTGAATGAGAGGCATTCCCACCACCAGTGTTGTCCTCCCTCCACCCTTGTTCCCAGCATGCATCCCATATCCCCCTATTTTACCCCTCAGGCTGCTAGTATAGGTGGTCCTCTCTGTGGCTAGTATGTTGTAAATTGGGTATCGATTCTGTTATCGTTGGCTTTGGATTTGGTGTTTAAAATTTGATCTTTTTTTTTTTTTCTTTTTTGGTTTTTGGGCCACACCCGGTGGTGCTCAGGGGTCACTCCTGGCTGTCTGCTCAGAAATAGCTCCTGGCAGGCATGGGGGACCATATGGAACACCGGGATTCGAACCAACCACCTTTGGTTCTGGATCGGCTGCTTGCAAGGCAGACACCATTGTGCTGTCTCTCCGGGCCCAAGTTTGATCATTTTTTAAAATTTCTACTTAATGTTCATATGACTGTTTGGCCAATGGTAAAACTTTTACAGAGCATTTGGATCAAGGAACAATAATACATGACTCACATGTTTGAGGCTCAGAGTTTTGTTTTGTTTTGTATTGTTTCCTTTTTGGGTTTTTTTTTTTTGGGTTACACTCGGTGGTGCTCAGGGGTTACTCCTGGCTCAGTACTTAGAAATCACTCCTGATAGGCACTGGGGACCATATGGGGTGCCGGGATTCAAACCACCGTCGGTCCTGGGTCGGCTGCTTGCAAGGCAAACCCTCTACTGCTGCACTATCACTTCAGCCCTGAGTCTCAGAGTGTTTAACTCTGGATATGGGGGGAAAGGGGAAACACCCTTATCCAGAAATGAAGATCTCTCATGACTAAACATAAGGGAAACGTTATATGCTCATTTTCTGAGTTATATCTGATTCTAATTCTGAAAAATTTATTAACAAAATAAAAGAACCTTTTGGGCTGGTTCACAGTACAATTAGCTGGCTCCTATTTTTTTCACTTATGCCTATTGAAATAGGAAAAATTGATCGAACACCTTGATTTTTCTCCTGCCTTTGTGCACGATCTCATACCAAGAATAGGAACTAGAGTATATTGCCAATAATGATCTAAACCATATACATTTTCTTTGTATTTCTTTTTCTCTAACAGCCTACAGACATTTTTGTTGGACGGGAACTTTCTCCAGACCCTTCCTGCTGAATTGGAGAACATGCACCAGCTTAGTTATCTCGGCCTTTCTTTTAATGAATTCACTGACATTCCAGAGCTATTGGAGAAACTGACTGCAATGGACAAACTTTGCATGGCTGGAAACTGTCTGGAGACCCTGAGTCTACAGGCATTAAGAAAAATGCCTCACATTAAACATGTGGATCTGAGGTAACTGCTTTACAGAATTAAGTTCTGTTGGAGGAGTTGGCTTTTGTTTCGAGAGGAGGTTCTAGACTTCTGGGTGGCATTTTCTTGCCAAAGCAAGTAACTGGGCCATTACAGTAAGGCCCATTTATTTTGGTATCAGTAACAGGGAAGCATAATGAATAGAAATATAGCTTACTTGTATCTGAAACTTGTTAAAAATTATTTTCCTCACTGATGAATTTGTCTGAAAGATTTTGTTTTATTTTACAAGTATGAGACCATTTTTGTTTTGATTTCTTTTTTTTTGTGTTGTTTTGTTTGTTTTGGGGCCACACCGGCAGCAGTGCTCAAAGGTTAGTCCTGGCTCTGTGCTCAGAAATCACTTCTGGCAGTCTCAGGGGACCATGTGGGATGCCAGGGATGGAACCTAGGCCCATCCCGGGTCATCCGCATGCAAGGCAACTGCCCTAACTCTGCTATTGATCCAGCCTGAAATAGTTTTTTTTTTTGTGTGTGTGTGTGTGTTTTAAGTTTTGTTTTTATTTTGATAAAACATTAGTTTATGTACGTGCTTCAATTTAAGGATGCCTTTTCATTCCTCTTCAAAGTTGCTTTCCCACAACTGTCACCAACGTATCAATTTTCTTTCACTTCAGTCCATGGGGGGCAGGGGGCCCTTCCCCTTTGTAACTATAGTGCTGTGGTCTGGGGTCATGAGTTGAGTTCTATTGTAAATCCAGTTTTGGGTTTTATTTGCAGTGCCAGAAATCACACCCAGGACCTCACACATGCAAAATCCCAATACCTTAACCTCTGAGCTGTACATGAATGAATAAGTAGGTCCCAAAACTCCAAGAGATACTTCTGTTGAATGAAGGTCCTGTCATCGAGAACAAGTACATGTTTTTTCTCATTCCATTTCTGTGGCTTGAGACAAGTAGACGTCATTGAGCATCGCTCCTCAAATACATTTTTCTTCCTTGACTTCCATAATACAATGCCTCATTACATTCCTTTAAATTGTTATCAGTTTTATTATTGTACAGGTTCCATAAGCTCATGTTAAACCCTAAATTTGCCTAGCATCTCCACTCATCCCTTACAAGGACCAAGATCGCTGCTTTTTTAAAGTTCTTTCTTTCTTTCTTTCTTTCTTTCTTTCTTTCTTTCTTTCTTTCTTTCTTTCTTTCTTTCTTTCTTTCTTTCTTTCTTTCCTTCCTTCCTTCCTTCCTTCCTTCCTTCCTTCCTTCCTTCCTTCCTTCCTTCCTTCCTTCCTTCCTTCCTTCCTTCCTTCCTTCCTTCCTTCCTTCCTTCCTTCCTTCCTTCCTTCCTTCCTTCCTCCCTCCCTCCTTCCTTTTTCTTACTCTCTCCTTTCTTTCTCCTCCCTCTCTCCCTCCCTCCCTCCTTTCCTTCCTTCCTTCCTTCCTTCCTTCCTTCCTTCCTTCCTTCCTTCCTTCCTTCCTTCCTTCCTTCCTTCCTTTTTCTTTCTCTCTCCTTTCTTTCTCCTCCCTCTCTCCCTCCCTTCCTTTTTTCCTTCCTCTGCAACACCCATTGGTGCTCAGGGATTACTCCTGGCTCTGCAGTCAGGAATCACCCCTGGCAGGCCAGGGACCATATGGGATGCTGGGAATCCAATGGGGTCCCTCCCCTGCCAGCCGCATGCAAGACAAACATCCTACTGCTGTGCTATCTCTCTACTCGATCATTGCATTTTGAATTGCAGGCACTACTGTGCTCCCTGAAAGGTGCTCATTAATCATTGCTTCCTACATCAGTCTCAGTCATGTTTCTAAAGACAAAGAGAAAGCTCCTCTGAATGTCCTGGAGGACCAACAAGAGCCTGGCATGGATTTTCGTTCCTGCAAAGCAAAATATGTGTCTTAGCCTAATACTAAAACCAACACAGTTTGCTACTCTTTCAGCCGTATCATTAGCTAAGACTGAAGGCCACACACATACACACACACTCTTGCCATGGCAAGACTGGAACAAGACATTTACTGCTTTTGCACCGCTGGACTCTCATCTAGACAGTACAATACCAGGCCTTGAGTCATGGAGTTGGGGGAGGAACTGAGCCAAGGACCCCCTGGGTGTGCTGTTGCCCGACTGAAGACTCTTTTGGAACCTGCTCTTGGAGTCTTGCCACCTCTCAGCTGTCAGACATGGTCCCACCCTTGCTTTTCTTGAGAGCAAAGCAAAACTTCCTCTCTCTCTCAAGCCCCACGCCCTAACTCAGGCCTGTCTGATTTCAGTTGAGAGCAGACACATCCTTGGTTCCCTTTCTTCACATGTATGTACGATTCGGCCTAGGAAATCCATTCAAGCCATTATTCCACATGAGCTGCATGCCTGCCAGTTTCATTCCTTCAAATAACAGCCTGCCTGACCGTTTCTCACACCAATGCCTCTGCACCCCTGGCTCACAGCTGGGAAGCGTTAGCCTATGAACACCTCTTAGTGCAGGAAGTGCAAATGGTTGTATTTTTTCTGCCTTGGAGAGTCTTTTGGAATGTGACAGGCCAGGAAACCCAACACTTTGTCTTGCTAAATTGTTGTCAGCTGAGTCGTTGACATCATTTGCTTTGGAGTCACTTGAATTTAGAAAACCCACACCTTAGAGAATTTAAGCCCTTTTGTGAAAATTAAATCCACCTCCCTGCAATATTTCAAGGGTCATTTGGACTGAAGCTAAAAAGCCTGAGTTCCCAAGTCCTCCTAAGAGGGTTTCTTTTCCTTCCTCTTTACCAGTTCACAAGGAAGAGCTGTCTGGCATGTCTAGAAGGTTCTGTTCTTATTAAAAGTTTACTTTTGACTTCTGCTTCTGGAATCTGCATGAGAAGAGTTTCACAGGATATTTAAACACAATATAGGCTGAGTCTGTAACTGCCTCACAGCAGGTCACCAAGCTGGGAAAGGGAAAATCCTGTCAGATTTGCTATAGAATTCCACTGCAGTGTTTTTAAACAGCAGCTAGTAGAAAGCTCTTAGCTAGTGAAAGGAAATACTTTGCCTTTTTTTTTTTTTTTTGACATAGCCTATTTTACTGAATTAATTATTTGCCTTTTTTAATGAAGCAAAAGTTTTGTTTTCATTTTCATTGATTGATTGATTTTGGGGTCACACCCGGCTGCGCTCAGGGGGTTACTCTTGGCTCTACACTCAGAAATCACTCTGGCAGGCTTGGGGGACCATATGGGATGCCAGGATTTGAACCACTGTCCTCCTGCATGCAAGGCAAACGTTCTACCTCCATACTATCTCTCCAGCCCTTGTTTTCATTTTTAGAAAAAATGTTTAGCTACATCTAGCAATCTAAGAAAGGCAAGCACCTTCCCTGCTGTACTATCACTCTAGCCCCTAGAATCAAAAATAGTTTTTAATGGAAAGAAACATAAATAGATGTGAGGGGTGAGTAAGAAGATTTATATGTTCAAGGGAGAACGTAGGCTTGTCCAACATGGGAAAAGCCTTCATTTTTTCTTCTGCAGATGGAAATGCTGCATTAGATTAAAAGCTATCTTTTTAAACTTTTCCCTTGTTGATTAATCTTGGTCTGGTATGTATGTATTCTTCTGTTCTTTGTCAGACTGGCTGTTGCTGGAATTGAGAATTTTTCTCCTTGGTTACTTCTCTGTTTCTGGTTGGAGGCTCCAGGGATCCCGTTGGCTCTCAGATTCTAACCCCCTAGACATTCTCTAACTGTATTTCTCTCGGGACTAATTCCCTTCCACTCTAAGCTGCTTCATTTCACTCTTTTTTTTTTTTTTTTTTTTTTTATTAACATTGACCAGGAGTTTTGAAACAATTTATTTCTTTCTGTTTTGGTTTTGTTTTGTTGGGCCATACTCAATGATGTTCAGGGCTAACTCCTAAGCAGAGTTTAGGGATTGAACCAGGTTGGCTACAGACAAGGTAAGTGCCTTCCTTAATCTTCCTTAATCTGTCTCTACAGCCCCCACAATTAATTAGAACAATTAGTACAGGCATCAGCAGCAGCACAGGAGAAATGCAGATGGGACTTTGGGTGAAGAGCTTTCCTCTTATAGTGGCATATCTTCCCTTTGTTGTTCAAGCGGGACCTTCTGTTTTGAAAATTGTTTTAGAGTCATGAATTGGTGCTTAAGCAGAAGCTAATTCTTCTATTCTAACTCAGACATAGTTGGTTCACCTCCCTGAATAGCTAAATCTAATGGCAAAGCATTGTCTTCATCTCTTATGGACACAGTCACCATCATCTTCATTTCTGTAGTTTTCAAGAACTAAAATAGGGGCACTTGATTTTCTCAGCCGCCTGTGGGACTGGGCACATCTTACTTCATGTTAGAGGTTAGTCAGACTTGAAGGGGAAGCTCAGTGACTGGCTCAAGATCAGTTATGTAACATGCTGAGCGGCTGGCTGGATCTAGGATAAATGCTCTTTCCCACGGCTTTTCACACAAGAGCTCAGTCAGTATTTAGACAGAGAAATGACTACCAAGCAGGAGCAATAGTAGAGAGTAGAGCTGGGGAAAGGCGCTTGCCTTGCATGCAGACAATCCAGGTTCAATACCCGGCATCACTTGTGGTCCCCCAAGCCCACCAGGAGTGACCCCTGAGTGCAGAACCAGGAATAACCCGAGTATCTAAAAATTAAGGGAAAAATTTAAATGACAATGGAGGGCATTATTGAAGGAAGTTTGTTTTGTTTGGCTGGATTGGGGCCACACCTGGTGGTGCCACTACATGTGCTGCTGCTCCTGGATTAGTGCTCAGAGGACTCTCTTCACTCTGTTGGGGTCCACGTGGTGCTGGGGACCCTACTTGGGGTTCCTGCATGTGCACTTCCTGTTGATGTTGTTCTCTAGCCCAGGAGGCCATTTTTAATCACTTTTCTCCCCTTTTCAAGTTCACCCTTGGGGCTGGAGAAATAGTTTAGTGGGTAAGGTGCATGCCTAGCATACAATCTCTGGCATCCCATATGGCCCCTTGAGCACTATCAGGGCTGATCTCTGAGTTCAGAGCCAGGAGTAATCCTAAACACTGTCAGGTACGATCCAAAAACAAACTAAAGAAGTTCATCCTGAAGAGATATCTTACTGAATAAGCCTAAAAAACTTGGTGTTTTATTGTTCTGATAGGATTTATCTGCTAAACTAAGCAGTGAGAATGTTAATTTTCCTTTCGTTATACAATTTTCTCATTTTCCCATTAGACTTTTCATTCTTTTGGGAGGGAGGGTTGAGCCACACCTGCTGATGCTCTGGGGTTACTCCTGGCTCTGTGCTCAGGAATCACTCCTGGCAGACTTGGGGGACCTTATGAGATGATGGGGATCGAACCCAGGTTAGCCGTGGTGCCAGGCAAATACCCTTCTTGCTGTGCTATCACTCTGGCCCATGAGACCTTTCATTATTTAAGTGTTTTGGGTTTTTTGGGTTTTTTTGTTTTTTGTTTTTTGTTTTTGTTTTTGGGTCACACCCAGCAGTGCTCAGGGGTTACTCCTGGCTCTATGCTCAGAAATCACCCCTGGCAGGCACAGGGGACCATATGGGATGCTGGGATTCGAACCACCATCCTTCTTCATGAAAGGCAAATGCCTTACTTCCATGCTATCTCTCCTGCTCCCTATTTAAGTGTTCTTACAGTGAAACTATTAGGGGGAGTTTTCAAATGAAGTAGATAAATGCCAGTTATGAAGGTAATTGAAGTGTGAGGTAGGGAGAACAGGAGGCATTTTCTCAATCTTGCAGCCTCTGTATCCAAAATGTGATTTTTCTTTGTATTCTGCATACATTCTAGTAAGCTAGTAAGCACTTGGAAATAAGTAAATTACTATGCTGATATCAGTGTTTTAATACTGCAATGTAGAATGTAAGAGAGAACTTTCAAAAAAAATCCTTTTTGGGGGACATGAGAAGTGACCACCTGCTGAGGGTGCTTGTGAATGGAGGCTTGCTCCTGCTGTCAGCCAGTGTATTGGGGCCTTATGATGTTGCTGTGAATAACTCAGCTACTCCAACTTGACTTTGTTCACAAGGCAGAAACTCAAGATAGACCATTTCTTTTTCTTTCCTTTCCTTTTTTTTTTTTTTTGCTTTTGGGACTATATCTGTTGGTAATAACCCAGGGTTATTCCTGGTTCTGAGCTCAGAACTCACTCCTGGCAGGGGAACCTTTTGGGATGCTGGGGATGGAATCCAGGTCAGCTACATGAAAGGTAAACAGCCTACCCTTTGTGCTATGGCTCTGGCCAAGACAGTTCTTTTGTTTGTTTGTTTGTTTGTTTATGTGTTTTTTTGGGGGGCCACACCCATCAGTGCTCAGGATTTACTCCTGGCTCTTCCCTCAGAAATCACTCCCAGCAGGCTGAGGAGACCATATGGGATGTCGGAGATTGAAATCCGGTCTTTCCTGGGTTGGCTGCGTGCAAGGCAATGCCGTACCACTGTGCTATTAATCTGGCCCAACAGTTGTTTTTCTATGCCCCAACTCTCCTCTTAATGCATAGTCTTCACATTTTGCGGGCTTTCTACTGGACATGCAGGGTATTTGTAAAAGAGCTGGGCAGAACTGGCAAAGTCGGAGTTGAGATTTACATCTGTCGTGCCTCCTTTTGAAGTGAAAAGTGTATTTGTAGTATGGTTCCTAGAT
The DNA here is from genome assembly GCF_024139225.1 of Suncus etruscus. Taxonomy (NCBI): domain Eukaryota; kingdom Metazoa; phylum Chordata; class Mammalia; order Eulipotyphla; family Soricidae; genus Suncus; species Suncus etruscus. The sequence goes on along the minus strand of NC_064857.1, from coordinate 67,209,814 downwards.
CCTTTACTACTTGCTTCTCTGCTCATCCACAGAGGCCTCCCTCCACGGGGTGCCTCAGGAGCCTGCTGGTTTGTGCTAAGACTGAAGTCCTGCCAGTTTTGCCCTCAGCCTTGCTCTGGTCTAAACTTGGTAATGGGTCTCTACCATTAACTTTTATTTTATTTTCACATTCATTTTATTTTATTTGGGTCTGGGTGGTTACTCCTGGCTCTGCTCTCAGGAATTGTCCCTGGCAGTCCTCGGGGACCATGTGGGATGCTGGGGATCGAACCCTGGTTGGCCTTGTACAAGGCAAATGCTCTACCCACTGTGCCATAGCTCCAGCCCCTTTTTTTGTTTGCGGGGGGAGGGGGGCACACCCAGCAGTGCTCAGGAGTTACTCCTAGCTCTGCACTCAGAAATTGTTCCTGGCAGGCTTGGGGGATTATATGGGATGCCAGGGATCAAACCTGAGTCAGCCAAGTACAAGGCAAAAGCCCTATCCACTGTGCTATTGTTCTGGCCCCTTATTGTTTTATTATGCTATGTAAACCATAGATGCTGCCAAGTGCCAAGGTTTTCTGCACTTTCTTCTTTTAATGCAGTATTTTAAAGATGGAGGTAGTTTTGAGATTAAATCATTGGCTCTGACCTATCCCAAAACTAAGATATTAGCTTTACTCCTTTGGGTATAAATGGAATTTCGATTTTCTTCCCCAAATGTTCCCTTAAATTTCCTTCTATATGACTATTGATATATTGGCTCACTCTTTTCTCTCTCTTACAAAAATATTCAGTGTCTTGTAACCTGCTTAAAAAATTGGGAACAGAGCGATAGCACAGCAGGTAGGGCATTTTCTTGCATGCAACAGACCTGGATTCAATCCCCAGCATCCCATATGGTCCCCCAGAGCCTGCCGGAAGTGATTTCTGGGCACAGAGCCAGGAGTAACCCCTGAGTGCTGTCAGGTATGGCCCAAAAACTAAAAGAAGAAAAGAAAAGAAAAAAAATTTTTTTTTGGCTTTTGTTTCTGGTGTCCTTTCAACCAGATTCTTTGAAAATAAATCTAAATTGTGTCTCCAAATATACTTCCAAGGTTAAGATTTTGTGCACTGAGAGCTGAGAATAGCCAGAGTGGATCTGGCCAGTTGAGGAACAGTGCTGAGATTAAGGAGCTCATGGGGAAGTAGAACACAGTCCTCAAATGACTCTAGGGCTAGAGGAAAGAGAGAGAGACTTGGCATGTTCTGGTGCCTCCACTCATCATTCTCGGCCTTGCGCTTCCTTCTCCTTTCAGGCTGAATGCAATCAGGAAGCTTGTAACCAATGAGGTTGACTTCCTCCAGCATGTCACCCAACTTGATCTTCGCGACAATAAGCTCGGTGATCTCAACGCTGCTGTTTTCAGCAACCTCGAGGTTCTGCACTGTGAACGGAATCAGCTGGTGACGCTCAGTGTCAGCGGCAGTTCCCTGAAAGCGCTCTATGCCACCTCCAACGGTACGTGCCTGGCACTGCTTTGAACTGTCCCTTGGGGTCCAGGAATGTCTCGATGCCATCATCTCTGCCTCACTTTGACTTCTCTCTCTGCAGATGTAATAAAATAGAAGTTTCCAGTTTTGCCTGGTATTAAAACAAACAAACAAACAACAAAAAAAAAAAAACAAAGAAAGGCTGGTTTGGTATTGAAAGGACTCAGAGTTGAAGACTGTCTCCTTGTGTTTCTATGTTGAGATGTGATTAGTTAATCCTAAACTTTATTTGGTGCCGCTACTTGACAACAGGGAGCAGGGGAGGAAGCTCTTCTTGGGCTGCCTTGGAAGGACTGGAAATCTGGAGCCTGTGTTTAATTTGGGGAAGTAAAAGGCAAAGGGAGAACCGTTCTGAATTGCATTCCAGGACTCAGATTTTACGCTCCATTCACGGTGGAACTAACTGAAGAGATACCCAACGTGTATGCTTTCGGGATCCTATAGCACTAAATAGAGTTGTACTCTGGTAATGAGATTTCTTGTTCTGGACTAGTGAATTTCAGTCCCTGTCAAGAAGAAAATGTCCCTCCAGGGCCCATCTGTGAGGTCCTAGGTTCCATCTCCAGTACCACAGAATAAAGGAAAAAATTCAAAGGGCATATGTTTGCAAAAAGTGAAGATTTCCATTCCCTACAATCAGAAAATTGCATTAAAAAATATTTACTACCTGTAATTGAACATTATTCAAATACACTTTTGCATACTGTGGATGGGTTCAAGGAGAAAGGATTTTTTTGTTTGTTTGCTTTTAGGCCACACCTGACGCTACTCAGGTTATTCCTGGCTCTACGCTTAGAAATTACTCCTGACAGGCTCTGGGGACCATATGGGATGCCAGGGATTGAACCTGGGTCAACCACATGCAAGGCAAAGGTACTCCCCACTGTGCAATCACTCTAGCCCCAGGAGACAGGATTTTTAGGGAATTGGAATAATAGTATTGCAGGTAGGATGTTTGCCTTGCATGTGGCTGATCCACATTCGATCACCACCCTTCTTTTTGTTTTTTTTTTGTTTTTTTTTTTTTCCCGGGCCACACCCATTTGATGCTCGGGGGTTACTCCTGGCTAAGCACTCAGAAATCGCCCCTGGCTTGGGAGGACCATAAGGGATGGGGGGTTGGGGGAATCGAAGCGCTTGCAAGGCAGACACCTTACCTCTAGCGCCACCTTGCTGGCCCCGAGAAAGGATTTTTAAAATGAGTTTGTTGTCATTTTCAGGAGAAACAAACAGCATCTGAAGCAGGTCTCCAAATGGTTAGGAACTGGTTAGGTAGAGGCACAAAGTCGGGTTTGAAAGGAAAGAACCTGAGTGTTTCTCAGGTGGGGAAGATGGGGAATCTGAAGACCATGGGACCTGCTAGCTAGACACTGGCAAGATGTGGGTCCTTAGTCATAGAACAGTGAGGAGGGCATTTGACTTGTACATGGCTGATCCCTTGCATCCCATATGGTCCCCTAAGCACCACCAGAAGTGGTTCCTGAGTGCAGAGTCAGGAGTAAGCCTTGACTACCACCAGGTAAGAGAGAGACAGAGAGACAGAGGAGAGAGAGAATGAATTATGATGGTCACTGGTAGAACTACACAGTTAGAAGTGGAGAATTTTGGGGGCTCCTGAGGGGAAGAAAGGAGTGACAGGAACGATTCTGGGAAATCGCATGAAGGAGACATGTGGAGGAGAGAGGCACCCACTACTCACTCGGCCCACCCAGGCTTTCCTTATGGTCTTGGTGTGAGCAAGGCCCCAGAGTTCAGAGAGAGGGTTATGGCTCAGTTTCTCATGGTGGGACTTAAACTCAAGGATAGAGAAGGACTGGAGCATATGAATGAGACTGGCCTAGCTTCAGTCGCCAGTGCCACCGTGGGCAAATGGGTCGAGAGCTCCGTGCCAAGTGTGGAGAGAAGCAGGGTTTGACTAGAAACCATCCACTAAGGTGAAACCTTCCATGCAATGTCCCTTCCAATTTAAGTTGAAATCACTTGTGACCCTTCCTGAAAGTGCTGCCTCAGTAGTATCACAGTGGAAAAGGCCAAAGTCTGAATGCATTTATTTGGCTTTCTGAAAGGAGCCTGGAATGTTTAAAATATGGTCTTCAATTTGTCGGTCTTCCAGATAAAATTCAGCAAGAACTGGGGGGCAGAGTGATAGCACAGCGGGTAGGGCTTTTGTCTTGCACATGGCCAACCTGGGTTTGAGCTCCGGCATCCCATATGGTCTCCCGAGCCCGCCAGGTGTGATTTCTGCAGACCCAGTAGTAACCCCTCAGCTGTCAGGTATGGCCCCAAAACTTAAAACAAAACAAAACAAAACAAAAATTTAGCAAGTACAAGAGGAGAGGCATCAAAAGTGAATGGGAAGGATAAAAGAACAAAGAATGCTAGATTCCAATCTCTGAATAAGATCTTGTGACTAAACTCAAAGTTTTCTTTCTGTTCTTTTTCGGTATTTTTAAAGTTAGACAAATGCATGTATTGTACTTCCTCTCCCAAACAATGGAGAATAAAGCCCAGTCATGATCTTCTACACACAAAGAAAGGCTTTGTGTCACTTGTAATGTTTTTCTGTGTATGTGTTTTCTTTCCTCCTACTAGAACTTGTTCAACTCGATGTTTACCCAGTTCCAAATTATTTGTCCTACATGGATGTTTCAAGGTGAGTAATCTAGTCCGAGGGCAACATTCTTGAGAATCTATTTAAAAATAATTTAGATAATTCTGTTGGAGCTTAAGGGTGTTTTGTTTCTTTTTTCTTTTGTTTTGTTTTATTTTGTTTTCTGACCACACTTATGGAGCTTACGGGTTACTCTTGTCTCTGCATTCAGAGCAAACTCAGAGAGCCATATGGGATGCTGGGGATTAAACTTGAGTTGGCCACATGCAAGGCAAATGCCCTTCCCACTGTCCTGTCACTCCGGTTCAGGTGGCCAGACAAGCTAGTAACTCTTTATTCTTATTAACCACATTGGTCTGTTTACTGAAATGTATGTTTTTTATTTTTTAGTATTGCATTAAATTTTTTTCTTCTTCCCTTTGTTATTTTATACCTAAATCTTGCTTGGAAAAGTAGCCATTAAATCTACCCAATAGGAATTCTAGACAGATCATCTCTTTCTCTACCTGGTTCCTAATCCTATTTCTTCCAGTTCTCAAAAATATTCTAGTAAATTTTGCCCTAAAGACACAACATATACATTCACCCAAATTAAACATAATCTTTTTTCCAAGTTATTTTAAAATTTTTATTTAAAAAGCATGTATCATACAGTTGACATAGTTGTTGTAAAACATTTGTTTCCAGATAAGTGAGAGCAAAAATTATGAAAAAAAGAAAAGAAAAGAAAAAAGAGAAAACAAAAGAAGTACAGTGACAAACTTGTGAAAATTATTATATCTCCAATGAGGGCATTAAGTTATTATTTAGTTTAGAAGGTTTAATACGCTCTTGTTGCTGACTGACTCTTCTGTTATTTCATTTATTTCTGATTAAGTGACTTCAGCTACACATCTAATTTATGTCTCCCTATGAAAATGTTCATAATCTTAAACTGCTATCAGTGAGGCTTGCTTCAGCGTCTGCTATTTTATTAATACTTTTGATCTTTGTTAGGAAAGAATATGTCAGAATTGAGCTGTTTCAAGGACCATTTATTACCATTTTATTCAAGATTTATAGATAGTCATGAGTAATTCTTCATTGGTTACCTTCTGAATTCATGCCAGTTTTGCTTAATGAATGTGGAGTCAAACCTTACCTGAATCACTTGCCCTTTTTTGGGGTCATCTTTAAATATAAACAGTCTTGGGGCTGGAGCAGTGGCGCAGCAGTAAGGCGTTTTCCTTGCACATGTCTGACCTAGGACAGACTGCAGTTCACACACCCCCTCCCTGCATTCCATATGGTCCCTCAAGCAAGGATCGATTTCTGAGCGCATAGCCAAGAGTAACCCCGGAGCATCACAGGGTGTGGCCCAAAAACCAAAAAAAAAAAAAAAAGAACAGTCTTGGCAGGAGTGAGGTTTGCATGTGAAGGTGGAAAGATGCTGAACAGATTTTAGCATTGGTCAAAAAGTGAATCAGTTTTCCTGTCATTCAGAGGGGCCACTTGGCACAGGGTTTTCCTGGAGACCCTGAGCAGCCTTTGTGAGTGGTTCTTTTCTCCAGGAACCCAACTGTCCTCCTTGGCAATGTTGCCCTGTGTCCTAGAAGCTCTCAGGTTCTAAGACCTGGGTGGCTTTTATATCACTTAGAGGAGTTTTCATTGTTCTCTGTTGAGTATACCTTTCTAGCATTTCAGTTGAGAAGCTGATACAACAAAATTAATGAGCTCGATGGTTAAATCCCACATTCTATAGCTACCTCAACTTCACAATGATTTTCACCTTTGCTTCAAAGTACCCTTGTTCCAAGCATCCTATTTTCATAGAATTGCTGTCATTTTTTCTTTAACTTTTTCATTTAAACAAGTTGATTTACAAAATTATTCATAGTTGGGTTTCAAACATATCATGTTTCAGGACCAATCCCACTACCAACATCCCTCCACCAATGTTGCCAGAGTCCATTCCATGTACCACCCACCACCCCCCAGCTTGCCAGCATTATAGGGCATTATAGGCCCTTTGTGTGTGGGGTGTGTGTGTGTGTGCTCGGGGGGGGGGGGGGTGCTTTGGTTTGGTTTGGTTTGGTTTGAGGCCACACCTGGCAGAGGATTTTTAGGAGTTTCCTAGCTCTGTGCTCAGAAATCACTTCTGGCAGGCTCAGGGAACTACAGGGGAACCCAGATTCGCCCAGGATCACCGCGCAAAAGGCAAAAAGGCCCTACCACTATGCTTTGGCTCCAGCCCTTATAGACCTGTTTTTAATTTTGGTTGTTGAACTTTGGGTCTCATGATTTTATTTGGCTTGGATATTTATTTTTACTTATGTTTTATCAATATTTAATAGTGAAGTTAATTCTTTAATTTCCAGCCTTATGTTCAGTTTAACTTTTTCACTACTACTACTTTTAAAACTACTTCCCACTTCTTTTGTTTATCTATGTCTGTTTCCACATCAGATATACTGGTAATGAGAAGTATTTTAATGATCCCGGTTAAAAAGATAATTGGAGAAATAAAACTTTACCATTTGACTCCTTAACCTCACTTGAAGTATATTATGCTTATTTGTTTTCTTCCACCATAAGACTTCTCCCTAACCTAATATGTTTTTGATTTTGAATAGCAATTTTTGGTATCAGACGGTTTTTTGTTGTTGTTGTTTTGTTTTTGGGTCACACCTGGCAGCACTTGGGTTTCTCCTGGCTCCATGCTGAGAAACTGCTTCTGCCAGGCTCAGGGACCATATGTGATGCCGGGGAATCAAACCTAGGTTGGTCCTGGGTTGGCAGCATGCAAGGCAAATGCCCTACCATCGTGCTATTGCTCCAGCCCCAGTTGGATTATTTGTTTGTTTATTTATTTATTGGTTTTAGAGCCACATTTGACAGTGCTCAGGGGTTACTCGTGGCTCTGCACTCAGAAATTATTCCTGGCACTCGGGGGACCATATAGGATGCTGGGGATCGAATCTGGGTCCGTCCCAGGTTGGCAGCATACAAAGCAAACTCCCTACCGCTGTGCTATCTCCGGCCCCAGACTTTTTTTTTTAACTTCAGAAATAGTACAGATCATATAACTGTCCCTTTTCCCTTTTTCTCTATTATTCCTTTCCATAACTTCTCGTGCAAAGATCACAAGTGACTGTGCAAATTCTTCTGCCTATTCTGCTTCTACTTGGTATTTCACTGAGTGTCTTACATTTGTGTATAATTGAATTTGAACCATAATTCCATTCAAAGAAATGACTATGTTCTTACCTTTAGGAACCACTTAGAAAATGTGCCTGAATGGGTGTGTGAGAGCCGTAAGCTCGAAGTGCTGGATATTGCCCATAATCAGATATCCGAGCTGCCTGCCCGGTGAGTAGTGAGGGTCAGCTGGAAGGATCTCATATTTCATAATACATTTTTCAAATGCTGATCCCCAGTGTGTAACTTGTCTCTGAACCCCTGAAAGAGTCTAGGAACATATTTAGGATCTTTTCCCTCCCGTGAGTCCTGATGTGAAACACTTGTACCTTGTGGTACAGAATTGATTGTAATTTTGACTCTCAACCAGACATTTGGAGGTGGCGGGTGGGAGTAGTGGGTGAGATTGGTTAATGCAAGTTTATGAAAAAGTCAGAATGAAGGTTCAGAGATCAGGGAACAGGACAGTTGGTTCTCCTGTGTAACTTTATGTTTTTCCGTTTTGTTGAGGGTGGTCACACGGAACCCTGTCGAAGGGCTATTTCCAATTTTAATGTTGGAGCTCCTACTGAGTAAGAGATCTAATCTGGGCATCCCAAACGCACCCTGGCCCTTGGAACCATCTCTCCAGCCCTTTCATCTTAATTCCTTATGAATTTTTCACTTTTATACAGGGACTTAATATTGTCTGTCTACCTTGTAAGAGTTTTTATTTAACTTTCCTCAAAATGGAACTTTGAAAAAAAAAATATTTTTAATTTTGTTTTTTGGAGGCCACACCTGTCATAGCTTAGGAGTTACTCCTGGCTCTGTACTTAGGAATTATTTTTTGTAGTGCTGGGGGACATATCCCAGGGAGGGAAACCATATCCCCACAGACCCAGAGGCCTTGCCTTCAGAGGTTCCCCACCTTTCAGCCTTGTCTTAACAAACCAACAAACAAGGCTAGATGACTGCCTGTTCTGGGAGGTCTGTGCTTTCACTCAACCAAGCTCCTTAAGTAAATGCTCCTTTTCTTTTCTTTTCTTTTCTTTTTTCCGGGCCACACCCATTTGGTGCTCAGGGGTTAGTCCTGGCTAAGCGCTCAGAAATTGCCCCTGGCTTGGGGGGACCATATGGGACACCAGGGGATAGAACCTTGGTCCTGATTCTTGGTTAGCGCTTGCAAGGCAGACACCTTACCTCTAGCGCCACCTCACTGGCCCCCCGTAAATGCTCTTTTTCATCAGTTGTCTGTCTTCTCTCTTTGTAAAATATGGGAAATACTGAAATTTAGCCCACATTCTTCAGAAACAAGTTGCAGTTGCTCCAACTGAGTTTATGGTTTTAGAGAGAGAAAAAATGCATCTGCCTACTTCTCCCCTCCATCCCCTTTTTTCCTTTTTTCCCTCCTGCCAGGCACTATACTGGTTCAGTGGTCCTCAAACTATGGCCCACGCGGGCCACATATTGTATTTGTATCTGTTTTGTTTCTTCATTGCAAAATAAGACATATGCAGTGTGCATAAGAATTCATTCATAAGTTTTGTTTTTACTATAGTCAGACCCTCCAATGGTCTGACGGACAGTGAACTGGCCCCCTGTTTAGAAAGTTTGAGGACCCCTGGTTAGGTATTGGGATTGAGACTCAACATACAGGACCCAGGGTCCACTTGTTTTCTATAGTCCCAAATCTCCATCACAGTCACCACCCAATAAGTTGCCACCCAGTAACTTGTCTTCCTTCCTTCCTTCCTTCCTTCCTTCCTTCCTTCCTTCCTTCCTTCCTTCCTTCCTTCCTTCCTTCCTTCCTTCCTTCCTTCCTTCCTTCCCTCCCTCCCTCCCTCCCTCCCTCCCTCCCTCCCTCCCTCCCTCCCTCCCTCTTTCTTTCCTTTTCTTTTTTTTTTTCTTGACTTTATACACAGCTTGTTCTGCAATAGCAGCCTCCGGAAGCTGCTGGCCGGACATAACCAGCTGCTGCGGCTGCCTGAGAGGTTGGAGAGAACCTCAGTGGAGGTGTTGGATGTGCAGCACAACCAGCTCCTGGAGCTTCCACCCAGCCTGCTGATGAAGGCCGACAGGTACCATACGTAGCTGATATTTTCTTGCCCTTTTCACCCATGACCATACATTTCTGACTGGAGTATCCATGAAAACATATATCCAACTTTTTTTTTTTTTTTTTTTTTTGGCTTTGGGGCCACACCCGGCAGCACTCAGAGATTACTCCTGGCTTAGAAATCACTCCTGACAGACTGAGGGTTGTATGGGATGCTGGGATCAAATCCAGTCAGTCCTGGGTCGGCCGTGTGCAAGGCAAACGCCCTACCCATTGTCTTGTCGCTCCAGCCCTAAATGTCTATGCTATAAATCATATGTGAGCTGAGACCCGTTTTTACAGATTTTCTGAGATTTTCTATCTATTTGATGATGCTCCGTAGGTGGATATTGGGGGTAGGAGAGTACGACCTGCAGGATCCTCAGTAGGGTGATGCGAGACACTGTCCCTCTTAGAGAAGTGGGTTGAGGAGGACCAGCCTGTCCCCTGGGGATGCAGGTAGCAGACAGGCCTGCAGAGCCCCCAGCTCAGAACTTGCATGACTATGCAGAAACCTCCTGTTCCAATCCCAAGGGATTGGGAAAATGGGGCTGGAAGCAATGGTGGCACAGCAATTAATCCACACAAGGTTGAAGAGAATAAAATAGGTTCAGGAAACTCCCACCACAAGCTCTCTGCAAGTAGGCAAAGGAACCGACAGGCAGACAGGCTAGCTGTAGAACTGAAACCACAAGCCACTTCTCTTGAGACTCAAGGAAGAGATGGACCACCTCAATGGGTGGAGAACAAGTAGGGGTAAGGAACCAATCCAGAGGTACTTCCAGTCCATGAGTGACAAGTACAAGCAAAAAAGAAATATCCCAAATAGAATGAAAACTGGTTACACTAATACCTCTGGTTGACTCTGCACTAAGTTTTGCATATCAGTGGCTTTTGGAGTGATCAGAGATACTTTTCTTAGGATTTGCTTCTTCTTTCATTTTTGGTTTTGTTTTTAGCCAGTCCTTCTCTCGATAAGAGTTCCTCCCCATGAGCCGAAGCAGTAGTGCAGTGGTAGGGCGTTTGCCTTGCATGTGGCTGAACCAGGACAAACCTGAATTCAGTCCCCAGTGCCCCACATGGTCCCCCAAGCCAGGAGCTATTTCTGAGCACATAGTCGGGAGTAACCTCTGGTGTCACCAGACATGGCCCAAAAACAAGCAAAAAAAGAAAAAAAAAGAAAAGGAAAAGATTCCCCCCCCCACTTGCACTTAAATAAACTTTCCATTGAAGAAACAAGCCAGCATAATAAAGCTCCTCAGTATATTTTATTTGGTAGATGGGGACTTATAGTTAGAACAGCAAATGAATCTGATTCTTATGGAAGAATTGCTTTGTAGAGAGCTTTCTTTTTTAAAAAAGCTTTTTGTATGTAACTCTTCAGTATGGATTCATTTGGGAACATCGGGTTTGCTTCAGAACTGCCCCTAACATTCAACTGCTCCATAGTTGGCTGACCCATTTTGAGGCTGTTCTGTGAGTGGCCAGAACTTGAGATAGCATGGAGCTATCTTTTAGTGGACCTAAGGAGAAAGATTGGAAGTTAAATTATGTACTTCCCTAGGAAAATGAAATAATGGTGAATCCTCTTCTCTTGGAATACCATCAAAGGAGCTGGAGAAATAGCACAGGGGCGAAGGCACTGATTGTCTTATGACTAACCTGATTTCTGTGTTCAATGCCACATATGGTGTTGGAAGTTGAACACTATATACATATTATATATGTATATATACATATATATGTAAATATATAAATATATATAAATATATATACACACACTGTACTATTGTTCTGGCCCCTACTTTTCTTTTGGCTTTGGTAGCTGTGCTTAATCGTAACTCTGTCTTCAGCATCTTGGACTGTATCTCGGATAAACAAGATGTTCCAATACTATGTGCAGAGTGAGTGGTAGAAAACATGAGGAAATTCAGGGCTGCGGATATGACTCGGTGGTGCTGTTGCCTGTGCCTTGCAGGGATGAGGCTCTTGGGTTGATTCCTTGCTTGGTGAGTAAAAGAAAAATAAATGCAAGGAACTTGAAACACTTCCCTCACTCCCAGTCTCTTATTATTTTTGTCTCTTCCCTTTTCATTTTGAAAATCTTTATTAAGATTATGTCAGAAAGGTCTGACTTTGTCAGAAAGGTCTACACTTGCCCAGGGAGACAGCTCAAAGAATACAGGTTTTGCATGCTGGAGTCCTCAGCATGGGGGACCATATTGGACGCTGGGGGGTCAAACTGTGGTTCGTCCTAGGTCAGCCACATGCAAGGCTATGCCCTACGCTGTGCATTGCTCTGGCCCCAGTAAATAGTTTTCTTGCTACTCAATGACATTTTTTATTTTCAGCTTTTTAGGCTTCACCTAGCAGTGCTCAGGAGTTACTCCTGGCTCTGTGTTCAAAAATTACTCCAAGCAGGCTCGGGACCATATGGTATGTCAGGGATCTAACCCACGTTGGCCACATGAAAGGCTAATGCCCTACCCACTGTACCATCGCTCCAGCCGCTACTCAGTGACTTTTGACAGAACAATCCTCACACAGATCAGGATTGAGAATATTTCTAGCACTTGTTTCCTTTGATTCTGTTTTGTTTATTCAGAAAAAAGTATGTATTTAATTACTATGTTTAATATTAATTTGCAACGAATTCCTACTGGAAATTTTGGAGAAATAATTGGATTGTGAGAAAGATGGATTATTTTAATTTAATTGACCAATCCTCTATAATCCCCTCAACAGCAAAGCAGTATTCAAGATCATTGAAAGAATTGGCTTTGCTTTTACTTATATCAAAGTATAGTGTGGAGCATATGGGGAACTTTAGGCCAGGGGTCTCAAACTCGCAGCCCGCGGGCCATTTGAGGCCCTCCGTACAACATTTTCTGGCTCGCAGTCAGCCTTCAAATATCACAGTATTTGTGATTATTCGTTTACCGAATAATCGCAATAAAATCGCATTAGTAAGAAAAAAATCGCATTAAACATTCACATATCCTGAGCAGTTCCGTTCAGGGTATGCGAATATTTAATGCAATTTTTTCTTACTAATGCGATTTTTTATTGTGAATATTTGGTAAGCGAATAATCGCGAATACTTTGCGCCTAGCACAGACGTCATTTCCGCTACTCCTACTTACCGTCCCTTGCATTATCGGAGGCCTAAGGGAGAGAAGGGAGAGAAGTTTATTACAGAATTAGATTTTGTCATACCTTCATCATGACTTCATCAAAGCCTGCAGTGAAGAGAAAGATTGATGACGAGCACAGACAATTTCAGGAAAAGTGGGAGACGCAGTATTTCTTTGTTGAGCACAAGGGCATCCCCACATGTCTTATTTGCTCAGAGAAAGTTGCTATGCACAAGGAATACAACTTGAAACACCATTATTCAACTAAACATGCTGAGGAATGTGCAAAATATCAAGGAAATGAGAGAGCCAAGCGGGTTGCCAATCTTAAAGCATGTCTAATGAGGCAACAAAATTTCTTCAAGAAAGCAACCAAAGAGAATGTTGCATCAGTCGAAGCTAGTTACATAGTTAGTGAGATGATTGCTAAGGCAGGGAAACCATTCACAGAAGGAGAGTTTGTTAAAAAATGCATGTTACAGGCTGCAAGTATTATCTGTCCGGAAAAGAAAGGTCAGTTTAGCAAAATCAGCCTTTCTGCCCACACTGTGGCAGAGTGCATTTCTGATATGTCAAGTGACATTTATCAAGTGTGAGAAAGCCAAATGTTTTGATGCATACTCAGTTGTTCTTGAAGAGGGCACAGATATAACAGACACTGCGCAGCTCACAATTTATGTCCGTGGTGTTGATTGCAATTTTGAATTGACAGAGGAGCTGCTCACAATAATTCCAATGCATGGCCAGACCACTGCTAATGAGATATTTTGGCATCTGTGTGATGCCATTGAGAATGCAGGTTTGCCATGGAAGAGGTTTGTTGGAATAATAACCAATAGAGCACCATCGATGACAGGGAGGAAAAATGGACTGGTGGCACTTGTTCAAAAAAAAACTTGAAGAGGAGGGTGTAGAGAAGGCCATTGCTCTTCACTGCATTATCCATCAGCAGGCCCTTTGCAGTAAATGCCTGCCGTGTGACAAGGTGATGTCTATTGTTGTGAAATGCATCAACCAAATCAGATCCAGGGGCTTAAAGCACAGAAGGTTCCATGCTTTTTTAGAGGAAATGGAGTCAGAATAGGGAGATATACTCTATTTCACCGAGGTACGTTGGCTCAGCAGGGGAAATGTCCAGAAAAGATTTTTTGAGTTGATAGAAGAAGTGAAAGCCTTCATGGAAAAGGATGGGAATGCTGTTTCTGAGTTGAGTGATCACAAATGGCTCATGGATTTAGCTTTTCTTGTTGACATCATACATAAGCTGAATGTACTAAACAAGATGTTAGAAGGCCTGGGGCAGCTTATCAGTGCTTCCTATGACAACGTGAGAGCATTCTCCACAAAACTTGTGTTATAGAAATCCCAGCTCTCTCAGACAAACCTTTGCCATTTCCCAGCATGCAAGGAACTTGTGGATGCAGGCATACCATTCAGTGGTGAGAAATATGTTGATGCTATTTTTAAGCTAGAGAAGGAATTTGATCACAGATTTGCAGACATCAAAAAGCACAGAGCCACTTTCCAAATTTTTGTGGACCCCTTTTCCTTTGATGTGCAAGATGCCCCTCCTGTGCTTCAAATGGAGCTCATTGACCTGCAATGCAACTCTGTTCTCAAAGCCAAGTTCAGGGAGATTAGTGGAAAAGCAGACATGCATGGGCAGTTTTGGAGGGAATTGCCCCCCAGCTTCCCTGAGCTTTCCCGAATGTTCAAGCGCACCATGTGCCTTTTTTGGGAGCACATATTTGTGTGAAAAGTTATTCTTCACACTGAACTTCAATAAATCAAAGTACAGGTCTAGACTTAATGATGATCATCTTCAAGTCATACTGAAGGTCTCAACTGCTTCCTCTCTAAAGCCAAATGTGGTTCAGATATGTGAGAAGCGCTGTCAAGTCTCTGGCAGCAAGGAATAGGCAAAAGATGCCATGTTCAGAACTGTTCACGATCTTCACTCAGTGTTCTATTCATGTTCAGAAGAAATAATTAGAACTGTTAATAATGACGTTTAAGGACTTTTGTGTGTGTGTGAAATCTCTTACGCGACCCTACCTCACCCCGACTTTGCCTCCTGCGGCCCCCAGGTAAATTGAGTTTGAGACCCCTGCTTTAGGCCTATGTGGGTTATTAGATACAATATAGGATTAGGATCAGAGAAATAGTAAAGCAGGAAGGGCACTTGCCTTGCCCACAACTGGCCTAGGTTCAATCTCCGGATCCTATAAAGTCCCCTAAGCCTGCCAGGTGTTATCCCTTAGTGCAGAGCCAGGAGTAGCCCTTGTGCACTGCTGGGTATGGCCTAAAATTCCCCAAGAATTTCAAATAAAAATAATTTACGGTTGACTCCTTTTCCTTGGAGAATTGTAAGTTATATATTATAACCTGGTGCATTAGTCTGATTCTTTAATAGGCTGCTAACTGGGAAAAATTTGGATTCAGTCTTATTACAAATATTCACTTCATTCTCAACGAGTCCACACTTTATCTCTATCAACAAATAAATTTAGGTTTTCTGTGTTTTTTCTGTGTGAGATTAAAACCATGTCTGAGTCTAAACCAAGCCTTGCTTTAGTAAAGTAGGTTATTTGCACCAAAATGCTCCAAAAACGAGTGACCGTTCTTTCTTCATCTCTCAGGGTTTGATCTTGTGAGGATGGGTTTGTCATTTTTCTTTTCCTCATACATGCAGTCAGGAAGGTGCCACAGGTCTCTTTGGTGCGAAACTCCTGGTCAGGGAGTTCATATTGTTGAGGCGAGAAGGTGTTTGGGCATCAGCTGTAAATCAGGCTGTTCCCAGTGACTGTGACCTGGGTGCTCAGGACTGTGATGTCCTTTGCTCATTTTCCAGGGGATTCTGTGAGGCATAAAAGGAAGGATGTGCATGAATTGGAGTATTTCAAGTCATGCCACATGGGAAGTTGAGTGCCTGCATTGTGGCACCGAAGGACATTGCAGACATGGAGGAGCAGGAGCGGTGTCGGCTGAGCTTACTAACTCTGATGTCAGATTTGGGTGAAGCCACAAACTCCTGCTGGGATTTATTGATCTTCCACTCCCTGTTCCCTCTCCTTTCATTGCTGTTGTGCTGTTGCTGTTCTGACTGGGAATCGCCCTGTGTGTTCCCCCCTCTCAGTCACAGTTCTTGCGAGTATGGAACTCACACAGTTGTGACATGCTGAGGGGATCACACAGGGTTGTCATCCCCCAGGGATCCTCCTGAGCTGTGCTCTCAGTGCCCTCTTTAGGGGGAAAAGAGCTAAGTGGATCAGGAGGCCTCACACCTGCAGAGCAGCTGCCTTAAGGGGAGTCTCTGAGCCCCCTGCTTTGATTTCAGGAATAAAAATCAAAGGGCCACAAAAGACTGAGGAAGATGCTTTTCCGAGAAGGTCCAGAGCCTTTGTTCCCAGCCAGTATCAAAGTCACATCTTTGACCCAGCACACCAGTTGATCTTAAGATGGGAGGTATGGGGCCGGAGAGATAGCATGGAGGTAAGGCGTTTGCCTTTCATGCAGGAGGTCATCGGTTCGAATCCCGGCGTCCCATATGGTCCCCTGTGCCTGCCAGGAGCAATTTCTGAGCATGGAGCCAGGAATAACCCCTGAGCACTGCCGGGTGTGACCCAAAAACCACAAAAAAAAAAAAAAAAAAAAGATGGGAGGTATGTGGGGCCAAAGAGATAGCATGGAGGCAGAGTGTTTGCATTGCATGCAGAAGGATGGTGGTTCGAATTCCAGCATCCCATATGATTCCCCAAGCTTGCCAGGAGCTATTTCTGAGCAGAGAGCCAGGAGTAACCCCTGAGTGCTGCCAGGTGTGACAACCCCCCCCCCAAAATAAGGTGGGAGGTAGGAGAGGATGAGGTTTCATTCTTTAGGCTGGTGAGGACCCAGGGAGCCCTTATTGATGTGTAACTGACACAGAGGGAAACATCTAGGTTTGTTATTTGTCTTGATGATGTTTTTAAACTCAAAGACATGGAAAACCTAAATCCATCTATTCATTGATACAGATTCAGTGTGGACCTGTAAAGAATGAAGTGAATATTTGTCATAAGACTGAATCCACAGGGCCAGAGAGATAGCACAGCGGTAGTGCATTTGCCTTGTACACAACAATCCAGGACAGATGGTGGTTCGAATCCTGGCATCCCATATGGTCCCCAGCCTGACAGGATCTATTTCTGAGCACAGAGCCAGGAGTAACCCCTGAATTCTGCCAGGCATGACCCACCCACCCCCAAAAAGGAAAAAAAGACTGAATCCAAATTTTGCCCACTTAGCAGCTTAATGAAAGAATCAAACCAATGTACCAGGTTATAAGATAACTTATAATTCTCCACAGGGAAAGGAGTCAAGCCTAACTTATTATTATTATTATTATTATTATTATTGTTATTATTTTAAGTTGGGGGTTGAGCCATTCCCAGCAGTGCATAGGGGCTATTCCTGGCTCTGCACTCAGGGATGTATTTGGTTTGGGTGGAGGGATGGACAGTTGTGGGAGCCCTTTTACCCAGGAAGCGAGTATTGAAGAGGGTTCTTTAAAAAAAAAAATCCAGCACAGACTTCTGTCTGATGGTTTTCAAGTATGAGTTGTTTCCATTTACCTAGTACAATGTGACCAGCACTTATCCTGTGTTTCATGTTAAAGTTAGTCTCTGTGTTGGGGGTAGGGTCGAGGGGGATACATGATTAGATATTATGATTATTCTCAAGAGCCTGATTGTCTAGAGCAGTTGAAAATTAATTTGTAATGAAAGGGAGCTTCAGAGAGGAAAAACAAAGGAGAATGATAGTCCTGAGAAGTCACTGAAAACACATCCACGCATGTGTGCTTGGCAGCTGGTCCCAAGCATTAGGAAACTCTGCACTGCTCTTTAGTTTGATTCATCATACCGATTTTAAAAATACATGGATGTGCCCTTTGTCACGGCCTTTTTGGTGTGCGGTAATACATCACTGTAGCCAGTCTGTGTTTGATTATACAACAGAGAAAAGGTCCTGAATATAAGTCTTTTTTTTTTTTTGTTTTTTTTTTGTTTTTGTTTTTGTTTTTGGGCCATACCCGGTGCTGCTCAGGGGTTACTCCTGGCTGTCTGCTCAGAAATAGCTCCTGGTAGGCACGGGGGACCATATGAGACACCAGGATTCGAACCAGCCACCTTTGGTCCTGGATCGGCTGCTTGCAAGGCAAACGCCGCTGTGCTATCTCTCCGGGCCCTATAAGTCTTTGTAGTTAAAAATATAAGCTTGTTTTATGCTCTGAGTATAATTTATATTTTGAAGCTGCAAACAGACTATCAGAAGAATGAATTAGGGAGAGACTGGACTTGGATTGTCCCTTGGGAGTTTTTCTTTAGCTCTGAATCTTGCTCAAACCTATGGCATAGTGTTAATTGTATGATATTGTTTGTTATTTCTTTTATTGTTTGCCTGTTTGTTTTTTGGGTGACACCCAGCAGCACTCAGGGGTTACTCCTGGCTCTGTGCTCAGAAATTGCCCCCGGGACCATATAGGATGCTGGGATTCGAACCACCTTCCTTCTGTATGCAAGGAAAATGCCCTACCTCCATGCTATCTCTCCAGCCCTGTTTGTTATTTCTTACAGCTTTAGAATAATACCTATTAACAGCATTATCCAGTATCAGGCTGTTATTTGTTAGCCAAGTAAAAGAGGCCAATCACTTGTCTTTAAATTAGATTACCTTCAGTATATATCTTTTTCTTCCTCAGAAAAGTCTGAACCAGTTTTTTTTTTAATTCTCTTTTGATGGGTTTGAGGGAGGTTGAGGACCACACTTGACAATGCTCAAGGGCTTCTCCTGGTTCTGTGTTAGAGGGACCTGAATGCCAGGGATTGAACCCTCAGCCATATAGAAGGCAAGTGTCTTACCCCCAAAACATACTGTCTTTCAGACCCGAAAATTATTTTGTTTGTTTGTTTTTGTCTTTGCTTTTTGGGTCACACCTGGTGACACTCAGGGGTTACTCCTGTCTCTACACTGAGAAATCACTCCTGGCAGGCTCGGGGAATCATGTAGGATGTTGGTGATTGAACCCCAGTTGGCCGTGTGCAAGGCAAACACCCTACCAGCTGTGTTATCGCTTTGGCCCCCAGGCACAAAAATTCTTACAACACATTAGCCATTTTAGTCTTTGAGTTTATCCTCGAGACTTATTTTTGAGAACTTTACTTATTTTTACTCTCTATCAGAAGCTCAAAGTCAAAACTGTGAATGGCTCTGAGATGTGCTGGACCATCTGTTGCTGAGCCAGCGACTCTGATTTTCACGTAATGTTCCCTGCAGACTTGGGTCCGTCAGCAACCTGGCTGATACTCGACTCTGAGTCTAACTAGTCTCAAGCTCACATTCTGCTGCTTTTCTTGTTGGGATTCTAGAGTTTTCTCCACAAACAATTTCAAATGAGCAGTCACAGCAGATGGACAAGGGTGGGGTAGCTATTCCCCATGGGATCGCCAAAAGGAATGAGTGAGGGGGCACCCAGGGTTCAGTTCTTCCTGAAATCTCCAGAGCCACCTCACATCTGGATACTCTTACACAGATCTGAGGACCACGTGGGCTCTTGAAGGCGAGGTAGGAATCCTGCTGTGGGTGGCCTTCTCCATCTGTTCTTTGTTCTCTGGCACAGTGCAAGGTGGAATAGTGTATGTGTGTGCGCATGGATCACCTATCATGATCAAATATCTCCAGAATATTAGTCATGTTCCAGACCATAAGTTCTAGTGACTCAGAAGGGACATGTAGAAATACCAAGGACGCTGAAAGAACAGAAATTGGGGGGAGTGGTAAACCAGTTGACCACGACAACTGGTGCGTTTTTCAAAGGCATGTTCCTGGCATTTTAAGGAGCTCAGTCACCTACAATGTATGTGTTATTTTCCCAAAGTGGAAACAGCTGTCTTGGGAGCTTCTGCTGCTGTAAGCATCATGCTTGAGGGAAGATGGTGTTTCTCAGAGTTGTGTTCAGAATCTTTAAACCAGCATTTTTCTTTGCTCTCACACCTCTGGAGTGCCACCCAGCTGGCAGATCAGTCAATAAAAACTCCATCAGGATCAGTTCATAGATGAGTGACCAGAAACTGTTGTTCTAGATTTTTATTAAGCTTGGAAATTCCTGGCCTTCAGCTCTGTTCTGATGATTCCAAATGCCCCATGATCAGAATCCTGTCTTCTGTAATTGTGTGACCTTCCCCTGGCTGTTCAGACTATCTGTGGGTAGAAACTTTGCTCTTTGATATAAGGGCACAGAATTTCTGCATATTTGGGGGAGAGGATGAAGACGAAGGGACACTACTGATTTGATGCACAGGGGAGCATGGCAGGGACCAGAGACCAAACCCACAATGCCTGAGTGCAAAGCTTTTCTCCGGCCTTTTGAACCAACTCTTTCATTCCACTTCTTTATAGAACTGGTCCAAAATAACCTGACTTGTTACTGAAGGTGGCAAGATATCAAACATCTCTACACTGAGAAAATGTCTACGAAGCAGTTGTTCTGTTCTCCTTAAAAGCCACTAATGTTGGGGCCAGAGAGATAGCATGGAGGTAAAGTGTTTGCCTTGCATGCAGAAGGACTATGGTTCGAATTCTGGCATCTCATATCGTTCCCCAAGCCTGCCAGGAGTAACCCTTGAGTGCTCCTGGGTGTAACCCAAAATCCAAAAAAAAAAAAAAAAAAAAAAAAAAGCCACTAATGTTAAGGGGCTGGAGTGATAGCACAGCAGGGAGGCTTTTCTTCTTGCATGTGGCTGATCCAAGTTGGAGCCCTGACATTCTTTTTTTTTTTTTTTTTTTTTTTTGGTTTTTGGTTTTTGGTTCACACCCGGCAGTGCTCAGGGGTTACTCCTGGCTCCACGCTCAGAAATTGCTCCTGGCAGGCTCAGGGGACCATATGAGATGCCAGAATTCGAACCAATGACCTTCTGCATGAAGGCAAACGCCTTACCTCCATGCTATCTCTCCGGTCCCAGAGCCCTGACTTTCTATGTGGTCCCCCAAGCTTCCCAGGTATAAATTCTGAGAATAGCACCAGGAGTAACCCCTGAGCACCACTGGGTGTGCCCCCCCCCCAAATGAGAACTGAGTGATAGCTAGTACTAGTGTGAGAGGTTTAGTCTTTTTTTTTCTTGGTTTTTGGGCTATACCCGGTGATGCTCAGGAGTTACTCCTGGCTATGCACTGAGAAATCACTCTGGCTTGGGGGGTCCATATGCTTATATTAATCCCTTCTGGATGATCAGACCTGCCTACACCTGGAATGGGTCCGTGATTTTGACTATAAGACAGTCTGCCTGGCGGAAAGGGAGGAGAAAAGAGTAGGAGAACCCAGAGAAGAAGCAGCAAGAAGAAGCTGCTTGGCAAAAAGTTTAGCATAGGGGGCTGGAGAGAGAGCATGGAGGTAAGGCGTTTGCCTTGCATGCAGAAGGATGGTGGTCAAATCCGGCATCCCATGTGGTCCCCGTGCCTGCTAGAAGATATTTCTGAGTGTAGAGCCAGGAGTAACCCTTGAATGCTGCCAGGTGTGACCCAAAAACCAAAAAAAAAATTTTTTTTTAGCGTAGAAGCCATGTGAGGAAAAACACATGGCAGACAGGGCCTTGGAATAAAACAAGCTGACTCTGATGAAACTTTTGACTGTGAATTATTTTGCTGCTACTACCCTTCTTCAGACCTGCTGGCAGAAGGGGCTAGAGGCGCCATTCTGAGGAAGCCCTCACCCAACACGTGGACTTTAGACTTTAGATATTTAAACAACAGACCATGTGTGAGGAGAGTAGAGATAGATAGTGGGAAGGGCACTTGCTTGAAAGACCCAGGTTCCATTGCTATCATCCCATATAAATGGCTCCCCAAAAGCACTGCCAGGAGGATTCCTGAGTGCAGAGTCAGGAGCAAAACCTGAGCACTTTTTCTTTTGCCAGACTCCCAAAATAAACAATAAAAAGAGGGTAGGATATTTTGAGCCTGGTAAAAACAGATGAAAAATTATCAGAAGTGCTATGATGTAAAAAGAAAGTCTAAGAGCTTTTTGGTTGAGAATTCTGGAAGAATGGGGGCCAGACATCAGGACATTTTTCACAAATGAAAAAGGGTTTTGGTGGACTGAGAACAGGACCGTTTGTGTTTATAATAGTGACAGACCCAGAAAACCAGTGACAGTCAGAAAACCCAAGAGCACAAGTCTGGTGCTCACAAGGAGAGAAAAGTGATTGGGACTAAGTCCAAGGATAGAATTTTCAAATGGGCTAGAAACTGCTAAAGAATAAAACCCAAACTAGGACCTCAGTGGGCTAGAGGAGGGCCCAGAGCATCAGAGAACAGGGACATTTGCTCCAAGAGCAGCACACCAATTGGTCCCTGCTCCATGGGGCAACTTGACGCTGGTGCCTTTTGGGGCAGGCGCTGGAGTTTCGTGTCTTTCGCTCTCTGCTAAGGAAAAGCCTCCAGCACTAAGTGATGATGACATTGGGAACTGAGCCTGGGAATTGTGCTCACTGGGCCTCACTGTCCAGGGAGCCTTGCCTGAACTCGCATTTGGAGAGAAAAGAGTCTTTGCGGTTCTGTCCTTGGAGAAACACTTGGTCACGGTGTTTTCTTTTTAACATTTCAATATCCCCTCATCTCCCAACCCTGCCCTTTGCTGTTGTGAGGTCCCACTCCTGTTTGCAGGACACCAGTAATCACACAGTATTATGGCATTGGGGATTGAGTGGCCTAGCCTCCAGCCTGGGGTTCTGTGTGCCTCCTACCTACAAAGCCACTTCTTCCTCTAGAATCCAGCCCAGGCCCTCAAGGTTGAATTTTGTTTGGTGAAAGGCCTGGAGGAATAGGCTGGCAGGCACTTTAGTTTGACTCTTTTGCCTTTTTTTATTGTTATTTTTGGGGGCCACACCTGTTTGGGTGACCACTCCTGGCTATGCTCAGGGCTTTGTCTTAGTTCTGTGCTCATGGATCATTTCTGGCAGTATCCAAGTTGTGCAGTGCCAGAGATCAAACCGGGTCAACTGTGTCCAAGGCAGGCCCCTTACCCTGCTGTATGACTCTGGCCCTTAAGTTTGACTTTTTCTCACTTTCATTCATTCGGGTGTAACCATTGCTAGCCACTGGTCTTTGCTTCTGAGAAAGAGGGTGCACGGCACCTCTGGGCTATGGAGAACTATAGAGGTTAGGTGAAGAGCCGTGGTCCCCATGGCAGCAGGGTGTGTGGTGATGAGACATCAAACAGCATCTGCTGGTCAGGATCTCAACACCTGCAGGGGAGAAATGCAAGGTCAAGATCACCACACTGGTTACTTCAGCCTTTCTGCTCTTTGGGGTGTTCTGAAAGTAAGGTTCATACACCCTCTGGACTCAGCAATTGTGTCCTGTAATGTTGTGAGGCTGACACACAAGAGTTTGCATTCTATAAGGGGATGGGTCTGGAATTTCCATTTCCCAGATCTATTATCCTCAGAAACTTTGATTCCAGGGGTTAGAGCAATAGGCACAGCAGGAAGCGCATTTGCCTTTCATGTGGCACACCCGGGTTCAATCCCCAGCATCCCACCCATATTGGTCCCTTGAGCACTACCAGGTGTGGCACAAACTCTACCATCACCACCATAAAAAAAAAAAAAAAAAAAGGAATTGGAGTTGAATAAGCTTGTCCATCTCTGAGCCAATCCAGGTTTAGGATATTGTAAAAAGAAAATAATAAAAATACATACATAATAAAAAATGTAATAAAAATACAAAATACAAAAAATAAAAATACATTTTAAGTTTCCCTAATGATATTCTGAAGAAGTTCCTAACGGGGTACTTAAATCAGGGGATGTATATGGGCCCTAAGGAAACAAACTCATAAAAATGAAGAACGATGCTTCTGAAACTGGTTTCCTTCCTAGTTCAGACCCGTTTCAGCAGCCCCGGGGATGCTTTATTTTCTTCTCCGGTGCACACGCGACTCGAATTTCCCATGACTATTTATGGTCTGTACAACCCTTTTCTAACTTCCCTTTTTCTTTTTTTAATGTCAACGGAATCCGTGTTTCTTTAATGGAAAATGTTCTATTTTAGGGAAGCGCTTTCCCTCGGATAGTAGTGGGGTGTATAAATAGTGTGTGGGGTGGCAAGGTTGAGGAGAACCTTGAGCTGTGAGTGACAGTTTTAGCGATAATTCCTGAATATAGTCACCTTCCAATTCCAGAATCAAATTAACTGTACCTGGTGCACCATTTTCTTCCTTCTAGCTCTCCCTTTCCTTCCCCTCCCTTTCCTTCCTCTTCCCTCCCCTCCTTCCTCTCTCCCTTCCCCTCTACTTCAGTTCCCTTTCCTCTTCTCTCCTTCCCTCCCCTCCATTTCCTGCCCCTTCTTCTCTTCCTTCTCTTCCCCTCTTCCTTTTTTCTTTCCACTTCCTCCACTTCCCTTCCCACCCTCCTCTTCTGTTCTCTTCACTCTGATTTGGAACTTCACCACTGCAAGGATCCTGTTTCAGTTTTTCAGCTTTGTATTTATTGCTACTCTAAAAGTGCAGAAGTATTGCACTGGTTTTCTCTCTCTCTCTCTTTCTCACATTCTCTCACACTCTCTTTCTCACACTCTCTCCCTGTCTCTCTCTCTGTCTCTCTCTCTGTCTCTCTCTCTCTGTCTCTCTGTCTCTCTCTCTCTCTCTCTCTCTCTCTCTCTCTCTCTCTCTCTCTTTCTCTCTCACCCTCCCTCCCTCCCTCCTTTGAGCCACACTTACTTAGTGGTGCTCAGGGGTTACTCATGGCTCCGCACTCAGAAGTTACATAGATGATATGGGATGCCAGGGATTGAATCTGGGTCAGACTCATACAAGGCAAACACTCTACCCACTGTGCTTTCGCTCTGACCCCAGTATTACACTGGTTTGGGCAACCTCAGTCACTTGTGGTGTAAAAACATTTTAAATTTTGTCTATTGCCTTTGCAGTCTTTCAAATGACCTGTAACATAGGTGTCTTGTTTTTATTTTATTTTATTTTATTTTATCTTTTTGTTTTGTTTTGGGGCCATACCCAGCAGCACTCAGGAGTTACTCCTGGCTCTGTGCTCAGAAATCACTCCTGGCATGCTCCTGACATGCATATGGGATGCTGGGATTCGAACCACCATTGGTCCTGGGTCAACGGCTTGCAAGGCAAACGCCCTACTGCTGTGCTATCTCTTCAGCCCCTTGTTTTTATTTTAATGTAAAGCTTATCCAAGTAGAATACAATGACAGAATAGGGGTCAAATCATAAGTGAATTTTCTCAAAATCAATGCATGTGTGCTATCTAGTGCCCAGATTAAAGTCAGAACATTTGCCCTTTCCCCTTCTGCTGTCATAGGTGCATTTTGCTTGACTCTGAATTCTATCATGCTGTATCAGCTGTTCTTTTGTACAGTTTCCCTCAGATTCCTTAGTGAAATTCCTCTGGCTCCATAACTTTTTTTCCTTAATAATACAGAGTAAATGATCTCCTGCAACTCTGAATATATGTCAGGAGATTTTTGGATATTACACCAAAAAAGGACTTATTATGTTGCTCTGTGATTTGGCCATATTGTTACCCATGCCCCACGGTCTCATTAATAGAAGAGCTTTTAAAATGACTTCCTATTAGTTTTATGCTTCCATAAAATTCAAAATGGCTCTCTTTGGAGTTAACACCTACATAAATTTAGGCTGAGCGCTCATCATTCTAGATCAAGGAGGAGCTGGTTATTCACAGGTTTCAGAAAATTTATTGATTTGTTGAGGAGCCTCCAGGTATGGCTGCTGAACATGATTTTGTTGAAACTTCTTGTTGTAGCCTAAGATTCCTGAACGCGTCGGCAAACAAACTGGAAATGCTTCCTCCAGCCACACTCTCTGAAGAGACAAGCAGCGTCCTCCAGGAATTGTATTTGACCAACAACCACCTCACGGATAAGTGTGTGCCCTTGTTGACAGGACATCCCCGCCTGAAGATATTGCACATGGCCTACAACCGCCTGCACAGCTTCCCTGCCAGGTAATGGTGACCATGGTATGCTCAGGATACTGGGCCACCTCTCAGAAAAGGGTTTCACACCAAGGAAATGTTTTTCTTTCCCAGTTCATGTCATGCTTATCCTCACTGACACTTGTTCCCAGTTATTATTTATATATGCTGTCATATATAAGTATATCATATATTTATCATATATAAATATGTCATGTTTTGGGGGGGTTGAGCCACACCCAACAGTGTTCAAGGGTCACTCCTGACTCTGCACTCAGGAAAGATAAAATCAACTGGGATATTCTACCATATCCTAAAAGTTATTAGAAGAACGTTAAATTTTATAAATTTAAGGGATTATTAAAAAATCAGTAATGTGAGGTTGGAGTGATAGTACAGCAGGGAGGGTGTTTGCATTGCAGGTGACCCACCAGCTTCTATCCATAGCATTCGATATAGTATTACCCCCCCCCTCCAAGAACCACTAGGAATGACCCCTGAGCACAGAGCCAGGAGTAAGTCCTGATCACCACCGGATGTGACCCAAAAACTAAAAAAAAAAGAAAAGAGAAAGAAAAAAACTGAAAAACTAGCTCATATTATGTCTTGGCATATGTTTATTTTCAAAATAAGAAAATCTTTGGACTTATAATATTTGTAGTCCCTTTAAAAGCACTTATTGTATTAGACCTTTTTTTTTTTTTTTTTTTTTGGTTTTTGGGCCATACCCAGCAGTGCTCAGGGGTTACTCCTGGCTGTCTGCTCAGAAATAGCTCCTGGCAGGCACAGGGGACCATATGGGACACCGGGATTCAAACCAACCACCTTAGATCCTGGATCGGCTGCTTGCAAGGCAAACGCCGCTGTGCTTCCCTCCGGTTCCGTGTTAGACCCATTTTGATCAAAAGGATTTTCTTTCTCTGTAGAATTTTTTTCTATGATTTTGTTTTGTTTTGCTACACACAATGGTGCTCAGGATTTAACTCTTGGCTCTGCATTCAGGGATCATCACGTGCCCTGCTGTACCTGCTGTACTAACCCTCCAACCCCTGGATCCAAAGAATGTTCCCTGCACTTTATTTTTATTTATTTATTTATTTATTTATTTATTTGTTTGTTTATTTTTGGGTTTTGGGCCACACCCGGCGGTGCTCAGGGGTTACTCCTGGCTGTCTGCTCAGAAATAGCTCCTGGCAGGCACGGGGGACCATATGGGACACCGGGATTCAAACCAACCACCTTAGGTCCTGGATCGGATGCTTGCAAGGCAAACACCGCTGTGCTATCTGTCTGGGCCCATTACCTGCACTTTAAGTGAAGCTCCCTGGTGAAGTGCTCACAATAGGATCTGATAATTCACTTGCAACCTTAAGAAGAAAAGGATGCTAATTTTTTGTCCTGAAGATTATTTTCCTTTTTTTTTATGTTGTTATTGTTTCTTACCAATATGAAGAGTAGAAGTCAATGATAATTTATTTTGTAGTACACTATTTAAATAGGCACTTAAGTGCAAAGGTTTGTCCTGTCAAAATGACCCTGACAAGTGAATCTTTAAAGAACTACAGTAATTTTCCCTTTTTAAGTCTTTAATACAACATAACAATATTAATTTCTTTACTATCACCTTGTAATGGATGGTGACTGCCACCTCCAATTTATTTTTTTTAGTAAAATGGCTAAACTGGAAGAGCTTGAGGAACTGGATGTCAGCGGGAATAAGCTGAAAGCCATCCCCACCACCATCATGAACTGTAGCCGCATGCACACTGTCATCGCACACTCCAACTGCATCGAGGTCTTCCCGGAAGTGATGCAGCTCCCGGAAATCAAGGTGGGTGCTTGGATCCCATCAACTCTCGGCTTCAAGTGCAAATGGAGAAGCATTTCTTTTGGTATATAGTAGTAAAACTTTAAGATGTTGGCACCTTCCTCACCTCTGAGATACGCAGCCCAGCAGCAGAGAGTTGGGGGTGAAGGAGGGTTTCTTGGGAGTAAAACCCAATAAATGGGGGAAAGTACTAAACTAGGAGGTAAGAAAATTGTATTTTGCATTCTCTCCCTGATTAGCTCTGTTACATGAGACCCCCATATACCCACTTGACTCCGCTCTCTGCATCATAATGATACCTCTGGCTTCCGGCCTGGCAGTGAGACTCCAAGAAAGGGGACAATAGTTTGCCCAATTCAGTAATAGCACTGTGCTGCCTTCCTCCACAGCCTCTTCATTAAATAATAGCCTCCACCCGGACAACACGTAATTATTACCTGGATAGACACAACATCATTACCTTCGCCAGACATTCACGTCCCTGAAACTGGCAGCTCACATGTTATTCCCATTGGTCGATGAAACTGAGGTGCTGAAAGTGAGGCGGTGATGGCAGAGACAGACTATAGTTCCAACTCCTGGGGGGTGGGGGGGTAGATCGATGGGCTTGAAGCCAAGGCACTAGGTGAGAGTCATCTAATGACTCTGTATTGATGTGGTTTAGGTGTAACAGTTAGGCTTTCCTTAGATACAATATGCTTTTTTTCTTTGCATTAAATTTTTAGAAATTCTTAACGTTTTTGGAATGAGTTTAGCAGCACTGGGAGATTACTCCTGGCTCTGTACTCAGAAATCTCTGTGGCAGGCTTGGGAGACCATAGGTTCGCCAGGAGTGAACCTGGGTTGTCCACATGTAAGGCCCTACCTGCTGTGTTATTACTTCAGCCTCACTTAACCTTTTTTTGGGGGGGCCGAGGGCACACCTGCTGGCACTCAGGGGTTACTCCTGACTCTGTTCTCAGAAATCATTCCTGGCAGGCTTGAGAACCATATGGGATGCCAGGGGTTGATTCCAGATTGGCAGCATGCAAGGCAAATGCCCTACCTACTGTGTTGTTTCTCTGACCCCAACTTAACAACATTTTGTTTGTTTGTTTGTTTTTTGGGGGTCACACCCAGCAGTGCTCAGGGGTTACTTCTGGCTCTATGCTCAGAAATCACTCCTGGCAGGCATGGGGGACCATGTGGGATGCCGGGATTCGAACCATCATCCTTCTGCATGCAGGGCAAATGCCTTACCTCCATGCTATCTCTCCTGCCCCAACTTAACAACTTTTTAATTAAGAAATATTCTAGGGCAGGGGTCCTCAAACTTTTTAAGCAGGGGACCAGTTCACTGTCCCTCAGACCATTGAAGGGTCTGACTATAGTAAAAACAAAACTTATGAATGAATTCTTATGCACACTGCATATATCTTATTTTGCAATGAAGAAACAAAACCGGATACAAATACAATATGTGGCTCGCGGGCCATAGTTTGAGGACCACTGTTAGGGTGTCAGAGAGATAGCATAGAGGTAGGGCATTTGCCTTGCATGAAGAAGGACGATGGTTCAAATCCTGGCATCCCATATAGTCCCCTGAGCCTGCCAGGAACGATTTCTGAGCATAGAGCCAGGAGTAACCCCTGAGCGCTGCTGGGTGTGACCCAAAACAACAACAACAAATATTCTAGGGCTCATAGACTTGGAACAAAACTTGTAGACTAGACATATTCTAGTTTACAAAGGAACAAAATCATCTTGTGTCACCGATTTTTACTTTTCAGGCTTCTTCTGAGATAGACTTCTTGTATCAGATTAAGAAATGGCAGCGATATTTAAATTGCTTCCTAAAATTTTCTCAGTAATCTCTCTACATCTGCATGGCCAAAGTGTATACCAGCCATATTCTAAAGGCTTATCTATGTATATGTGTCCTTAAGTCATAAAATAGTCACTTTGAATAAATTATCACCTCATTTCACTGTGTTACTTTAGAATTATTTATTATAAATTAGAAGTAGTTTATCTTGGGCCCGGAGAGATAGCCCAGTGGCGTTTGCCTTGCAAGCAGCCGATCCAGGACCAAAGGTTGTTGGTTCGAATCCCGGTGTCCCATATGGTCCCCCGTGCCTGCCAGGAGCTATTTCTGAGCAGACAGCCAGGAGTAGTAACCCCTGAGCACCGCCGGGTATGGCCCAAAAACAAAAAAAAAAAAAAAAAAAAACAAAAATGGAAAAAAAAAAAAAGAGGTAGTTTACCTTTACCTTTCTTTTCAATATCGTACCTTCCAAGAAATCAACCGAATTGGAATTGAATCCCAGCTAAACATTAACTTTCCCATTTCCATAGACAACTGGAGGGAAAAAATGGCTAGTTCCTTGCTTGTACTATTATTGCTGTGAGGAGAAAAGAAAAGAGAAGAAAAATTACACAAACCATTTGAAAGAAGTGTGGCGCACAGCGGGAGCACCACAGATCTCAGCTCTAATGAACACACAGCCTCAATCTAGTTCCACTGTGGTGTTGATTATGTGCAGCAACTGCTTAGACTGACAATCAGCAAAACCCAGGAAACTTATTAGCTAAGTACAGCTGCTTGGCCTGGATGAAGCTGCCAGCTGTGCCCTGTTGCTGCCCACTCCTGGATATGGAGGAGCTGTGATCCGCTCTCTCTTACGGGGGAGTTCTCTTAGCCAGGTCTCTGTACTATGCAGCCAGCCCCAGCCATGGTTGGAACTTGTCTCGAGGCTGACCGCCTAGCTTCTGCTCTCTCCTGACTTGTTCTTCAGTGTCCCATGACTCTTTATCTCGATCATGTGTGTTGGACATACAAGAGCAGATGTGAGAGGACATTGTAGACTTTGTGGGTGTGGGGAATGTTGCAGACTTCATGGGTTTGTGATCTGGTTGTGCAAAGTATCAGTCTTGCTTTGTGAAGAAATCAGTTCTCTGGCTCAGAAATCACTGTGCCTTCATCTTCCCTTGAGCTCCTTTTCCTGTCACCCTTCTACTCTCCCTGGTGTCTATTCTCCTTGGAGAATTTCATCCTGGCATTGGGGCTTGAAAATTGGTGGCAGGGGTCCACACAGCATAGAAAGTCAAATCCAGGACACCAGAACACAGGGAGCATGGTTGAGCCCTTTGAGTTATCTTCCTAGCTCCTCATACTGATATTTTATTAAGGACTTCTTTGTGATTCTTTGACTTTTATATCCCTACTACTCTATCTTAGTATTTTCTTACATTTCCCATGTTCAGTATTTCCTATTCATCTCCTCCAGTTCCAGTAAATAAGGATTTTATTGGCTTTTTTTCCCCTTTGGGGTAGAGAAACATTGTCAAGTACCTTTTATGAGCTAAAGTGTAAATGCTGTATTCTGGCTAGATAGGTCTTGACATTTTTAGAACTCTGAATTGATGTACTTAGTCATGTAAGAATCTTTTGGTGGGGAGCTTTGAGTCATAGCTGGCTGTGGTTGGGGGAAAATCCAACTCTCACCATGGTACTAATGATCAAACTGATGCTGGTTACATGCAAGACGCTATCCTACCTCTTGAGTCTCATAGAAGAATGTTTTAAATTGTAGTATTAGTATTTAAAACCATTTAAACTGTTAAAAGAAAATTCCTGGTGATAAGTCAAATGAGAAATATGCCTATGAAAGTTGTTACTGAGAACTGAACCTTAAAACTTTCTTTTTAATGTTTCTATCGAAGTACCAGGTTTTACAAAAATGTTCATCTTCTTTTCAAGCATGCATTGTTTCAACATTACACCCATCTTTATAGCACCTGCTTCCTTTCACCGGGGACCCAGGACACCCCCTCTCCCAATGTCAGCTCAGTTCTGTAGGAAAAAAAATCTCTAGTTCCAATGACTGTGGCCATTTGTAGTACTCTTACTACAAAAAACAAACAAACAAACAAAAAAACATATAATTTTGCTTTATTTTTAAAAAAGGGGGGAGGTCAGAGGGCTATATCCACATGCGCTCTGGACTTCCTCCTGACTGATTCAGGGATCATTCCTGGCAGTGCTCAAGCAACTATCTGGTTGCTGATGATCAAACCCACGTTGACTACATGCAAGGCAGATGTCCTTCCCACTGGACTTTGTTGCAAGCCCCCAACTCTCAAACATAAATTTAATGTGATTGTTTTCAAGTTAGAAATGTTCAAGCCAGGGCCGGAGAGATAGCACAGTGGTAAGGCATTTGCCTTTGACACAGAAGGATAGTGGTTTGAATCCCAGCACCCCATATGGTCCCCCCTGCCTGCCAGGAGCGATTTCTGAATATAGAGCCAGGAGTGACCCCTGAGCACTGCCGGTGTGACCCAAAAAACAAAAACAAACAAAAAAAAGAAATGCTCAAGCCTCAACCAAAGTGATAGCACAGCAGACAGGGCAAATTTGCCTTGCATGCAGCTGACCCGGGTTAGATCCCTGGTATCCCATAGGGTCCCCAAGCTTGCCAGGAGTAATTTCTGAGCTCAGAGCCAGGAGTAAACCCTAAGCATTGCCGGGTGCAAAAACCAAAAAAAAAAAAAAAAAAAGGGAAAAGAAATGCTCAAGCTTCCATTAACTTTTTGAGTTAGTAGTTAAAGGTTATATTCACATAGCTTCTTAGAAATAAAGTAATGATTATAAGGTATTTCATAAAAGGTAATGATATCATGGTAGTTAGAAAGACATAGCAGATAGCCTCATTTAACGAGGGTTAAGATCACCTATCTTTAACAAGCTTGTTGTCTTTAAGGAGTCACTTCTCTTACGTCATTAAACAAAAAAATCCTTAGAATTACATTACTAAAGTCTTAAAACCAATTATTTGAAAGAGTAAACAAAGCCCCTTACTAAAATACATATAAATGCTGCAATGTATTTCTTTTTTTTGCAATGTATTTCTTAATGTAAAACAAACAAACCAGGGTCTTATTTAAGTACCAATAAAGCAGAGACTCTTAAGAGTGTTTCAGTCTGAGGTGAAATTTAGATTTGCCTTTTTCCCCCAAGTTGTCACACCTAGTGACATCTGTCCAGATCACCAGGCATCAGTCTGTATTAGGTAGGGAAGTAGGGAAAATTATGTTTCTCAGCTTCTCAGGGAGCCCCACTGGGCCCGAAGTTATGGTACTTTGGCTTCTTAGAACCAGCCTTGCCTTTGTCGAGCAATTCTAATTTCTCCTCACCTGAATCCTATATCTCTGGAGCAGGCCCTAGTCTCCTCTGTTTCTAGAATGTCAGCTGGAAAAGAAAACATGACCTCAGAGTCCTGCTAAAGTCAGGCTGGGTTTGCCTGGGGGCAGACCAATGAGTCCAGTGAGAGGAGAGCCCACGGAGAGGATGTTCAATTCTTCCCTCTTGGCAGGCACCACAGGATAAGCTACTGTAAGAGCATCTCAGCAGTCCCAAGCCTTCAATTGGATTCAAGTCTACTGTTTTATTCTGATGCTTTGAATTGTCTTGTTTGTGGAAAATCCCACATAGCAGTGCTTAGGGGAAATTCCTGCCTTAGTTCTGGGGGCAAATTCTCAGCATGCTCAGAGGAAAGTGGGGTACAGGAGCTAGAACCCCAGACTCTTGCCAGCAAACCATGTGCTCCAGTCCATTGAGCTGTCTCTCCAGCCCCCGATTTCAAATTTAAGTGCAGGCTACCATTGTGGTAGAAAACCGTTTTTCACTTAACACCACAGTGGCAACTTCTTTTTCAAATTGTCCATGTTCCTGTAGCCTCCCTGTTCTGATTTCTGTGTTGATTCCAATTTCTCTGTCAAGAACATCTTTTAAAATGTTTTCAAAATTCTCTTTAGAAGAGTCGTCTGTGTGTTGCTATGCAGTACTAAACTTTCTTGAATAAGTGGAGTCAATCCATCTCACGGAACTGTGTTATTTTTGTTGGGAAACGGAATATGAAATATTTGTACTGTGTCACGCTCCTAAGAACAATAGCTACAGGAAACTCACCATCCCTTGGAATTCAGCCCTGTTTGTTACAGTTTCTAAAGTGAGAGGAGAGAGAAAAACAGATCAGTCGCAAAAACGCAAAGGAACATGGTGAAACTGCCAGCTAAGAGTGAAGGAGAAGAGGATTAGCTTTTGGGTGTAAGGGATGATGAAAGTGAAGACAGATCAGCAGCTGCTCATGTGGGAAATGGGAATGTCACCTAGGCTGCCAGACTAGCCGAACCTGGAAACCAAGTGCTGCCATCATCGTGGTCCTGGAATCAGAGAATGACTGGATTTGCTCACAGTGTCACCCTGTCCTTTTGAACAGGTTGGAAAGGGCCCTTGAAGGGCCAGGGAGAGGCACAATAGAGGAGTTGAAGCTTTGCATGCACCAGGACCCTAAATTCTACACTAGGTGTGGCTCTGGCTGCCTCTAGCACTCTGTGTTGAGCTGGTGGAAGATGGTCAGGAATGACCCTAAGCGTCCTGAGAACTTCTGGGGATCCACCCTGGCCCCTTCCCCCAAAGGCCAGCTCTTTCCAGACACTCCAGGGGGAGAAGCACTCAGACCCTGAGTCCTCACAGAAGTGATTGCAACCTTCCCCATCCATGTGGGAAACTCCTGTTCTTAACGGGTCGAGAGAAATGAATGAGCTCAGACGTCCAGAAATGGAGTTTGAGCCTCAAGATTCTTTGAAACCCTTTCCACTGAAAATTACATGCTGTTGTTCTACCTTATACAATTGCTATTGTTTTTAAAGTAAAATGAGGGGCTGGAGTGACAGCACAGCGGTAGGGTGTTTGCCTTGCATGTGGGTGACCCAGGACAGAACCAGTTCGATCTCCAGCATCTTATATGGTCCCCTGAGCTTACTAGATGCGATTTCTGAGCACAGAGCCAGGAGTAAGGCCTGAGCATAGCCAGGTGTGGCCAAAAATAAAATACAATACAATGAAAAATTCTTTCCTGCCATAATCTCAGGCTAAATGTGAAGTTCCCAGAGCTGGGGCAGAGAGAGCCAGTAATTTTGTCACATCCATGGAATGCCTCAGAGCTGCACACAGCCAGTTTTGAGGACAGGGCCAGAGAGAGGGATCGGGGGGCCTTGGTTCTTGCCTTGAGGGCAGCCGGTCCTGGTCAAATTTCAGCACTTCTTGGTACCTGGAACACTGTGGGGTGTGACTTCCCAGTCCTCCTGAGCACCCCTCCAATAATGCTATAAGGGAATTGTGCAGGGGGCTAGAGTGAGGGCTCAGTGGTTGGGGGTTCACATCAGTTCTCAGTACCACATGGTCTCCCCCCCCAAGCTCAGTCAAGAGTAGCCCCAAAAGCAAGAATATTAGAGGATTCACTCTGTGTGTGGTATGTGTATTTTTTACAGTTAAATATTGCCCATAATTTAGTTATGAAGTTAGTGTTTAAATGTAGTGTGTAAGGGCATTCACTGTTTGTAAGAATTGAATATATTTGATGGCATGAGAACTGTTATAAATGCATGTTTACTCTGATTATAATTTTTCTCAGAGTCTTGTCATTAGGGGCCAGAACAATAGCACAGAGAGTAGGGTGCTTGCCTTGCTTGTAGCTGACCTTGGTTCAATCCCTGGCATTCCTTATGGTGCCCCCAAACCTGCTAGGAGTGATCCCTGAGTGCAGAGCCAGAAGTAAGCAAGCCCTGAGCACTCCTGGATGTGGCCCAAACATCCTCCCACTAAAAAAAAAAAAAATTCTTTTTAATAAGGTTTTCTTATTGCTAAATCCAGTTGAGGAAAGAAATTATAGCATGTATTAAAATTAAAAGGTAAGACTTCATGCAAAATTAAATCTTCAACTTCTCTGAAATATGAGATTTGGACAAATTTCTGATTATACCCAAATATGATCTTACATTTAAAAAATCGAACTCTAGGGGTCGGTGAGATGGTGCTAGAGGTAAGGTGTCTGCCTTGCAAGCGCTAGCCAAGGAAGGGCCGAGATTCAATCCCCCGGAGTCCCATATGATCCCCCGAAGCCAGGGGCAATTTCTGAGTGCTTAGCCAGGAGTAACCCCTGAGCATCAAATGGGTGTGGCCCAAAAAAACAAAACAAACAAGAAAATGGAACTCTAAGGGCTAGAATGATAGCACAGTGGGTAGAGTGCTTGCCTTGCACACAGCCAACCCAGGTTCAATCTCCAGCATCACATATAGTCCCCTCAGCTCTGACAGGAATAGCCCAACAAAAATGACAACTAAAGAATTTTGATGTGTATGACTGAGGTCAGAGGTAGATTCCAGTGGCAGATATGGTTTAAGTTATCCAGCACCTGACTAGGATTCAGGAGGCCCTGAGTTCGATCCCAGTGTTATCTGATGGTCCTGTGAACCTCCGGTACTGGGCCACAGGTCTGCACTGCCAGGCCCAGCACCACAGGTGTTGCTTTCAAGACAAGATCTTACCAAAAATTTTTATTATAGTAAAATAATATTTTTCAAATATGTCCTAGAATGGGTTTTAAGAAAAGATAATTTGTTGTTGTTGTTGTTGTTGGACACATTTTAACCAGACTTATTTTTCTGTTTGACTAAAGTCAAGATAATTCACTGCATTCAACGGGGTTACATACAACAAAGATTATGTTGGTTCTATTTTTTTTCTTTCCAGTGTCTTTCCACCTTTCCCCACCAACATTTTCTATTCTCTTAGTGCTACCATTAGAGCTATGTTTGTTGACATTTCATAATGTCAGGAGTTATCCTGCACTGAACGTTACTCGAAGACTAGGAAAGTGTACTTGTAAGTAAAGGCCCTCACCAGTACATTGTCAGTAATAGCTATGAGAAAACCACCTCCAATGTGTAGAAATTTGAGAGGCTGTTTACCTGCTTTTCTGCCACTTAGCAAAGCAGTGGCCACCTTATGGGAATAAAATAATTTCAGATGGTTCAGGATTCCCTTGTGTTTCTCAGTCTGGGCTGAATTTAGCCTGCGCAGTGTGTTTAGGCTCTCATCCTAGCAGGCTTAATTGCTGAAGGGCCTTCTTCAGAGCCTCATTCATTGAATAACTGTCTCGTAAGTGCCAGTAATCGGTAATGTGTTGGTGGATCCTTCACGGAAAGTATTTCCTGAGCATCTTCTCTTTACCAAGCAGTGCTTGGAGGAAAAAGGAGAAGCATCTGAACTATTGACAGAATTATTCTCTCCCCCCCCCCAATACACACATACACAAACCTTTTGTTTTTGGTTCTTGAACCACATCCAGCCTGCTCAGGAGTTACTCCTTGTTGGATTACTGGGTCCTCCCCTACTCATTATTCATTCTCCACTTTAGGGTGTGATCTACTGATTGGATTACTGGGTCCCTCCCTACTTAGTATTCCTCCTCTACCCTGTGGTCTGGTTCTTGCTAATAAAAGCCCAGGCTTTAGGAAGGCAGGAGTTCATTCTTCGTTCTTCCTCCACTAAGCTGCTTTCCTTTTTAAGAGCAGAAGGCTTGTGTGGCAGGACTTCTGGCTTGAGTATTGAAATTCCTGAACTCATCCTTGCCCCCTTTCCTGTGTTCACTCATTCTCCAGGTCCTAGTTTTGGAGTCTGAGTCTTCCTTCACAACTCCTGGTTCTACACTCAGAGATGATGCCTGGCAGGCTCCAGGGACCATATGGAATGCTGGGCATTAAACCCGGATCAGATGCATGCTAGGCAAATGCCTCCCCACTGTGCAATCGTTCTGGCCCCAGAATTGGCCCTTATTAACCCATTTCTTTACCCTTTTCATTAAATCCAAGTTCACTGTTCATGCAAACACCAGTTCTAGTTGAAAAATTAAAAAAAAAATAGAGGACCATTTTCCTCTATTTAAACATTTTCTAATATTCCCAGTAATCAAATATGCAGTAACTATATTTATACTATATCTAGGTTGGAACTCTTAAAGGTGATAAGTAAGAATGAAGTGATGGAAATGGTTGTGATAAAGTGATGAAGTGAAATGTAATGGATTCAAGTGTCATGAGACCTTCATTAAAGTTATGATTTAAAGGGTTTTTTCCTTAATATTAATAGAGTGAAAGGGGAGGAAGGAATTCATAATATTAACACTAGTATTAATAGGATGGTAAATTTCTAACATCTTCAATTTATCCATTTTCTTGGAATGTGTTTATAATGGGTTCATAATGGAAAATTACAATATTGCTATTGTTGGAAGCAGCAACTGTAGAATATCTTGTGTGTCACTGTATACACTTGAAAGTATATATATTTTTTTCAGCCACACCCAGTGACATTCAGACGTTACTCCTGGCTATGTGCTCAGAAATCACTCCTGGCTTGGGGGACCATATAGGACGCTGGGGGATCGAACCGAGGTCCGTCCTAGGCTAGCACATGCAAAGCAGACCCCTTAAGCCCTGCACCACCGCTCTGGCCCCAAAAGTATATTTTTTAAAGAACTTAGATTTCTGTTTTATTCAGTGTCTTCCCTCTTCCCTATCCACAGCTTCATGGATAAATGGCAGCTTAGAAATTTTAAAGACTCAAAAAAAATTCAAATTCTTAATTTATTAAGTAAAGATCATTTTGTTCACTTAAACACTAAGATTCTAAGAACCATTTGCCTTTCAAACAATTCTAAGATTTTTTGTTTTTGTTTTTGTTTTTGGGTCACACCCGGCAGCACTCAGGGGTTGCTCAGAAATCGCTCCTGTCAAGCTCGGGGGGCCATCTGGGATGCCAGGATTCGAACCACCGTCCTTCTGTGTCTAAGGCAAATGCCCTATCGCTGTGCTATCTCTCCGGCCCCCAATTCTAAGATTTTTAATAGGCTCTTTAGGTTTTTGGTTTTGCGGGGAGTGAGAAAGAGCCAATATTGTGGCTTTGGCCCAATCCAGCAGTGCTCAGGGCCTGCTCCTGGCTCTATCTCACAGCAGTGCTCTGGGGAGCTATGCCAGGG
Source organism: Suncus etruscus (assembly GCF_024139225.1). NCBI lineage: Eukaryota > Metazoa > Chordata > Mammalia > Eulipotyphla > Soricidae > Suncus > Suncus etruscus. The sequence continues at coordinate 67,171,617 of NC_064857.1, read as the reverse complement.
ATCAGGCCAGGATAGCAGCTTAAGTGGCCACATGCAAGGCAAGAACCATCCTCCTGTAGTATCTCTCTGGTCCTTTTACATATATTTTTTTTAAAAAATCAGATCTCAGGTAATTTGTTGTTGTTGTTGTTGTTGTTGTTGTTGTTTTTGGGTCACACCCAACAGTGCTCAGGGGTTACTCCTGGCTCTATGCTCAGAAATCGCTCCTGGCAGGCTCGGGGGACCATATGGGATGCCAGGATTTGAACCACCGTCCTTCAGCATGCAAGGCAAACACCCTACTGCTTTGCTATCTTTCTGGCCCCCAAGTTTTTTTTTTTATGACATTTAAAAAAAATATTATCTTCGTTTAATGTTTACAAACATGTTTGTAGTTGGGTTTCAGTTATAAAAAAAAAGAACACACACCTTCACCAGTGCAATATTCCCACCACCAAGGCCCCTATCCCTCTTCCCCTCTTCCCCTGCCTGTATTTGAGACAGGCAGTCTATTTCTCTCACTATCATTGCCATGATAGTTGTTAGTGTAGTTAATTCTCTAACTAAACTCACACTCCTTGTGGTAAGCATCATATCATGGGCCAGTCCTTCCAGCCCTCATCTCTATTGTCTCTATATTAATACAATAATATCTTTTATTTTTTTCAAAACCCTCAAGAAAGGTTTTACTATTATTATTTTCTACTGGGTATAAAATGAGGGTCTCTTATATTCGGGGCAGTATACTCTACAACTAAGCTACATATTTTTGTTTTTATTTTGTTTTTTTTTTCTTTTCTTTTCTTTTTTTTTTTTTTTTTTTTTTTTTTTTGGTCACACCCGGCAGTGCTCAGGGGTTATTCCTGGCTCTACACTGAGAAATCGCTCCTGGCAGGCTCGGGAGACCATATAGGATGCCAGGATTCGAAACACCATCGTTCTTCGTGCAAGGCAAACACCCTACCTTCATGCAATCTCTCCAGCCCCACTAAGCTACATCTTAAGCTTTTTTAGTTTTGGCTTTTGGTTTTTGGGCCACATCTGGCGGTGTTCAGGGATTTACTCCTGGCTCTGCACTCAGAAATTGCTCCTGGCAGACTTGGGATACTATATGGAATGCTGGGAATTGAACCTGGGTCTATCTCATGTCAGCCATGTGCAAGACAAACGCCCTACCACTGTGCTATCACTCTGGCCATTTTTTTAATCTTATTATGACCATTGTGAATTACAAATCTTTCACAGTTGTATTTCAAGCATATAGTGACAATGAATTAGAGACATTCCTACCACCAATGTGGATCACCTTCCACCATAGTTTTCAGCATGCATCCCATCCCATATGTCCACACTTAGCCCCCTGGACTATTAGTGTAACAGGTCCATTTTGTGTTTAACTTGTTATAGTTTGGGTCTCTTGATTCTGTTGTCGTTGACTATGACTTGAGTATTTAGATCTGACTTTTTTTTTCCTTCTCTTTTACTCAATGCTCCTGAGACTACTTGGCTCCTGGGTCCCGTCCACTTTTTTTTTTTTTTATTTTCTCTATTTGTAGAAAGATATAGAAATATGAGGCAAAACAAAATGATTCAATTTCTAAGGTTCTATGTAAAAGGCAGATATAAGTTCTATGTAGCAGATATGAATAAAATTGAAAGAAAGAAACAAAAACAAAAAAGGAGGGCAGGTGTGGCAAGTTTCGTTTTGTTTTGATTTGCATAGGTGCAGTAAATGTTGGGGAAATTAAAAAGGAAATTTCTTTGGCCTAAGAGGTACAGGATGCCTTCACCTAAGAAGCATACTGTCATAAGACTGACTACAGGCTCCAGGCATGTTGTCCTACCCAAAAATCTTTCTTTATGGTCCCAGAAGTTCTGTTAAGTTGTGGTTGTCAAAGTCAGTCCTCTGTAATTAGAGATCTTGGTTTTTGCACGCATTCTAGGATGAAGCCTAGGGTAAAGTCTTTCTTTATGGTCTCTGGCCCAGTCTTAAGCATTTTTTAAACAAATATAAGATGCTAACTCAAGCCCAGTAATTGAATGCTTTCAGGCTCATACTGCCAATCTGTGAGTTATTCATCTTTTCTAGAAAATGACCTGTTCTCTTGAACACTCTCTTCTCTTTTTGGTTTTATTTTGTCTTTGCCTACACCCAACTATGCTCAACTTTACTCGTGTCTCTGCTCTCAGGATTCACTCCTACGGGGATCTGGGAACCGGGACCATGTGGGGTGTGGAGGATTGAACCCAGGTCAGCTGTGTGCCGGCGACCACGCTCGCTCTGTCTGTTCTCTTTCTTTCTTGCCTCTTTTGATCGCTTGTGCTAGTTAAACCTCCTGTCTTCGTTCCCAGCATCACACTTGGACTGCTGTCATTGCAACTTGTTTGTGAGAATGAAAGTGTCCCCTTTTAGCAGATACCAGGTCTTGTTCTAATCAGTAACTGCCCCTTTGAGTGGCTGTTTTCCCAGGGAGTCCAGCATTGGTGTCCATGCCTGGAAGAGCGGCAGTGCCCAGCCTCTTCCCTGTATGAGAAGCAGGCCCCCTGCTGGACTCTCAGACATTTTTCTGATGCAGCATCTTTGAAAGTTTCTTCTCATTTTGAATGTTCAGTTCTGTTTTTTTCCTCATTTTCACATGTTTTCTTGTTTTATAAGAAAACTCTTTAAGACCCAAGAGATAGTACAGGAATTATTAAGATGTTTCCTGGTATTCTGCTGATCATATACTGTCCCCTGAATACTGCTGGGCGAGGCCCAAACCTTCTCCCCAATCAGAATTGTTATTGTAACTACTATAGTTATTGTCCCTAAGGTCAGAATGGCTGCAGAGATTTTTGTGAGCATTAAGAAAAGAAACTACTGGGGCTGCAGCAATAGCATAGCAGTAGGACGTTTGCCTTGCAAGCGGCTGACTCAGGAGAGACCTGGGTTAGATCCCGGTGTCCCATATGGTCCCCTAAGCCAGGAGCGATTTCTGAGCACATAGCCAGGAGTAACCCCTGAGTGTCACCGGTGTGATCCAATGTCCCCCCCCCCCCAAAAAAAGAAGAAAAAACTACTGACAGGATTTCCCAGTTAACACTTAAAAATTTTTAATGCAGAAACATAAAAGGAAAAAGAATAAATTAATGAACTTGTATTCTGTTCAAAGAAAGTATAGGAGGCCAGAGCAATAGCCCAGGGGGTGGGATATTTCTCTTTCAGGCCCTTTCGGCTAACCGAGGTTCAATCTGCAGCATCCCATATGGTCCCCCGAGCTTGCCAAGAGTTATTTCTGAGTGAAGAGCCAGGAGTAACCTATGAGCACCATCAGATGTAGCCAAAAAAAAAAGAGAGAGAGAGAGATAGAAAGAGAGAAGAAAATCTAAATTTATCTTGGCCCCAGAGTATAGTGAAGAGAAGGAAATAAATAGAAGAGGAGGAGGAGAAAGACAGCTGTGAAATAACAGGGGACAGGGGCCAAGGAGGTGTTAAGGAAGGACAGAGCTAAGTATCCAAACCATGGACTCAACAGTGAAATCATACCTAAACTTTAACAACCCAACTTAAAAAGGTAGCTGGGGGAGGGGGGGAATTAATGGGAAGGGACCTGGGAGCATTGGTGGGAGGAGGTTGACCATGGTGGTAGTATTGGTGTTGAAACATTCTATATTCTAAAACTCAACTATGAATAGTTTTGAAAATCACAATGTAAAAATAATTTTAAACGTTTTTTAAAGAAAGTATAAATTTAAACCGCATTTAGCAAAATCTGTTTTGTGTTAAGAGATGGGCACAAGTGTGATATGCCTGGCAATTTGCAGGCACACTCACACACTCATGCACACACACAACATACACACATGCGCACATGCTCACAGACATGCACGTTTGCATCCTGCCCTATTTTTTTTGTTTGTTTGTTTGCTTGCTTTTGTTTTTTGGGTCACACCTGGCAGCGCTCAAGGGTTACTCCTGGCTTCAGGCTCAGAAATTGCTCCTGGCAGGCTTGGGGGACCATATGGGATGCCAGGATTCAAACCAATGACCTTTTGCATGAAAGGCAAACACCTTACCTCCATGCTATCTCTTCGGCCCCCTATTTTTCTTTATTCATGTTTTTTTCCTTTGTTTTTTGGGGGCCACATCTGGTGGCGCTCAGGAGTTACTCCTGGCTCTGCACTCAGAAATTACTCCTGGTAGGCTTGGGTGGGGGACCATATGCAATGCCAAGGATCAAACTCCGGTCCATTCCGGATCAAGTACATGCAAAGCAAACACCCTACCACCGTTTAAGCACTCTAGCCCCCAAACCCTGTTTTTCTATATTTGGTAAGCATCGTACAATCGCGGCTGCTTAACCTGTGGGTTGCTTGCCCCATGATGTTAGATAACTGACTGTGACTGTGGGAGTCACAGCCCAAACCTGCCATACCCAGGTAGTACTGGTAATGCCCACCGTGCTGTACTTCTCTGCTGGGGACAATGAAATTGTGCTAGAGTTAGTAGTCAGCTGGACTGGCTGCACAGAGCAGTCTCGGGGATCTCCGGGTCCTCAAGAACTGCTGCAGACTGTCTCTTGTCTCCCCTTGTTCTTCAGTGTGTGGACCTGAGCTGCAATGAACTGAGTGAGGTCACGTTACCAGAAAACCTGCCTCCTAAGCTGCAGGAACTCGACCTGACTGGGAACCCGAGGCTTGCCCTGGACCATAAAACCCTGGAGCTGCTCAAGTGAGTATTGGGCGGGCACCACACTAATGGGAAGTGGGAACTTGGTACTCACCAAGCAAGCTTTGAAGCACACCACAACTTACTAGGTGCATCTCTAGAACATTTAAAATGAAGTGAGTTGAGAGTCTGTGATTCACCTAAATGAAGAGCAGAGATATAGGTATTGGGGAGGGGGGTTTTCACCCCCAGCAATGCTCAGGGCTCTGCGCTCAGGAATTACTCCTGGTGCTGCTCGGGGAACCATATGGGATGCCAGGGGATCAAACCCTGGTCTGGTGTGTACAAGGCTTGTACCATCCACTGTACTATAGCTCCAGCCCCAAAGAGCAAAATATGTTTTAAATAGTTGATAGCTGGTGCCGGAGCGATAGCACGGCAGTAGGGCATTTGCCTTGCATGCAGCTGATCCAGGGTGGACGGTGGTTCGAATCCCAGCATCCCATATGGTCTCCTGAGCATAAAGCCAGGAATAACCCCTGAGCACCACTGGGTGTGACCCAAAACCCAAATAAAATAGTTGATAGCTGTGTCTCCTTTCAGAAGAAATTTTGAGAAAGTTTCCAGATGAAGGGAAAATAGGAAAAATGAGGAGAATGTAGATCCTAGAGACACAGAAGAGAGTTAGAGAACTAGTACAGCACTTGCCTTGTACATGGGCAGCCCAGACTTGACCTGATACTTTTACAATTTGGGGGCGGGGGTGTTGGTTTTTGGGCTACACCTAGCCTTGCTCAGGAACAAGAGAAGGCTCAGGGGAACCATATGGGATGCCAGGGGTCGAACCCAGGTCTGTCCCGGATTGATTGTGTGCAAGACAAACACCCTACCGCTGTGCATCACTCCGGCTCCATGATACTTTTACCATTTCAAAGAAAATGCCACCAGCTACTTCTAGAATCCAAGTGAATGCTATGAGAGTATTGATTTGTTACTTTGAGCTGAATGATTCTTAGCGTATTCATATTTGTTATATTTTGGAGTTAACAAAAAGCCAAGCAACAAATAGATAAATTAGTGTAGTTGCAACAAATGTTCAACCTAAAGAGGTGAATAAATCAGCTGTTTTGTTTTGCTTTTTGTTTTTTGTTTTGTTTTTGGGCCACACCTGGCATTGCTCAGGGGTTACTCCTGGCTGTCTGCTCAGAAATAGCTCCTGGCAGGCACGGGGGACCATATGGGACACCAGGATTCGAACCAACCACCTTTGGTCCTGGATCGGCTGCTTGCAAGGCAAACGCCGCTGTGCTATCTCTCCGGGCCCAAATCAGCTGTTTTGACTGCATAAGGAGCAGAGAGGAGAACATGTCCCACATACAGCAGGATTGATGCTCCTGCGTGACAGGCAAACTTCGTACACCTTCCACCCCCAAACCCCATCGGCACATCTTCCTGTTTGGAGCTGCTGCACAAAGATCCCTAATAAACACCTTCCAATGGAAACTTAATTTCCACACCATACACCCCTTGGTTCTCATCCTGATCAGTGACCATAGTCGTGGCTGTAGGATGCATAAGACACAGCAAGAAGCCATAAAGCCCAAGGACTTAACTGCTGGGGCGCTAGTTCACAGCTGAAGCTAGCAATTTGCGCGTTCGATTGACATGATTCCTGGCCCCTCTTCTCTCTTGTTAGCAACATCCGCTGTTTCAAGATCGACCAGCCTTCCGTGGGAGACGCATCTGGAGCCCCGGCCGTGTGGAGCCATGGCTACACTGAAGCGTCAGGGGTGAAGAACAAGTAAGTGGATGCACACTCCTGGGTGAAAACTGCCTTCCACCTCCTCCCCCTGCCCATGGAGCAGACGAAACTCCTGGCCCAGCACATCCTTTCTTCATGCCCTGTGTCTTTAAGCGGGTGTCCCCCAAAGTCAGGCCACCTAGTGATTGACATTTGAGCATGAAGCTGAGGCTGGGCTGGGCATCATTTTATTGGTGAGAGGGGTTGCTAGGAGACAGGATAACTGACAGTTCAGCTTATGCATCTCCAGTGCTTGGAAAACGGCAGAGGGTTGAACATACCTCTGCACTTTTTGCAGAAAAGCCCCTTTTATCTTCCTCTGAGGTCTCTTGATCTGGCCAAGTGAGGCCCATAGAAAGAAAGGAGGCCTCAGTCATCCATTTCTGTGCTTGCTGGCTGGACTGGCCTGTCTCTGGTTCTCCTTTCTCCCCGACTCAGGTTGGCAGGTCAGAGCTGGCAATCTTGGGCTGCCCCTTCCTTCTTCTTCGCCAGGGATTCTGTCCATCTTAATTTATTTCTTCCCTCCTCTGCACTGCTTCTCCTGTCCCAAGTGCAGAGGCTGATTCTTGTCCCGAGAATTGAGTCTAATTCCTGGGGCTTGCTTAGGGTTTCTGAAGAGACCCGGATATAATTATGACTAGACACATCCACGATCTTAGAACTTCAAAACGTTCTCATGTAATTAGCCAAGCCTCACGCACCCCACGGATTGACTGACAGTGGGGGGAAGGAAAGAAAGGGGTGTCTGGTCCAAGAATAGCGCCCCTGAGGCTTCATCCCTGGTGCGTGTACTGGCAGCAAATGAGTGAGGAACTTGAGAAGGAAAGAAGAGAAGTGAGACCCGGGAACTCAGCATCTGGTGGAGATGCCCTGGCGAGGATACAGGGTGGCCTGGTGTTTCCCTCCAACGCTCTGTCTTTGGAGCAGGAAAGTTGCATCAGCTCACAGGTCAGAGCTGCCGCTATGATCTTTCCTTCTTTTTCCAGTGCATTATCTGGCGCTGTGTTGTCCCAAGAAGTGACTCCCATTCCCACCTGTCCCTTCTGTGTGACCCGTAAAGGCAAAGCAGCAATATCACCTCACTTGTGTGGGCTCTGCCCTCGATACTGTCGTGTTGGGTTTCAAGGTTAGAATTTTCCAAATTCTCAGGGGCATGAGAAGTTTCTAGATGGAGAATCGCTCCATTTTCCAGTGAGAGGCTTGAGTCCTTTCACTGGACTTTCAAAGGACATAGAACCATGAGTTCTTGAAGCTACTTCGTAAGTCCAGAACACAGAGATGAAAGCCAAGATGGGGTTTTCAAACATCCAGATCCTAATTTTTTCTGTTTGTTTTTGTTTTGGGGCCCCACTCAGTGGCACTGAAGGTTTACTCCTGGCTCTGTACTAAGAAGTTGCTCTCCTGGCAGGTTTGGGGACCATATGGGATGCCAGGGATCGAACTCTGGTCTGTCCTGGGTTGGCAGTATGCAAGGCAAATATCCAATCACTGTGTTATCACTCAGGTCCCCCAGATCCTAAAATTTTTATCTACTGGTATATAGCTGTATATTCTCACACACACAATATTCTCTCTCTCTCTCTCTCTCTCTCTCTCTCTCTCTCTCTCTCTCTCTGTCTCTCTGTCTCTCTCCTCTCTGTCTCTCTGTCTCTCTGTCTCTCTGTCTCTCTCTCTCTCTCTCTCTCTCTCTCTCTCTCTCGCAACTGATCTATTAGATCTGTTTTTCTCTCCATATTTACCCTTCCAGGATTTTTAGCAGGATTTGGGGTTGGTTTTTTTGGGGGGGTTTATGTTTTTGTTGTGTTAAAATAAATTGAGACAGAGAAGGATGTTGAGGATAAGGACGTGACCTTGAGTCGAGTCACCTTACTGTGAACACACCTACAAACTTTTCCCTTAGATATGAAGCTGGAATTTAGCAGTACCTCGAAAGTCCAGACTGCCCTGAACTCACTCTCTTCACCTCCCTTTCCTTTGCTTTTTCACTCTTGGGTCCTGCCAGAAGTGTGTTCTTTTGCAGTGTAGATAAAGTGGGGACAGAAACCAGGGGTTTGGGCTGTTGGTCATCCTGAAGGAAGGAGAGGGCAGAAGCCGGCACTGCCTCCCAGCATCCGGCATCTCTTCTCTTCTCCACATGCCCTTTACCTGGGGGAGACAGTTACCTCAGTCTCGGGCTGTTCCACATGGTTTTGAGGGAGCCCAGTGGTGAGGTGCCTCAAGAGGGATTATGGCCAACTGCCATGGGGAAGGAAGAATCACAGCTTTCTGCTCAGTGTTCACTGTTGTCTTTAACACATGCATGCACAAACCCAGTTCAGAGGAGCAAAGGGATCTGAGAGAAGGCAATTCCAAATGACTGAGTAGGAGAGCCTTACTCTTCATTGTGCCAGAAGTTGCCGTAATTCAGGAAGGCAGGACACTGGGCATCCAGAGATGAGGGCCAGAATGCCAGGCTTTGCTTCTGTGCCCCGTGCTTTTTCCTCTGCCCTGACAGTCACTCTACACTCCTGATTGCGCTCCCCATTTGTGAAAGTTGGCACTCTCTCCTTCAGGCCCCCGAGTTTCCATGGGCTTAAAAACAGCAGACATACAGTGAACCCTCTTTTAGTGTGAGCTTATTTGGGACCATACCCAGGGGTGCTCAGGGGTTACCTGAGCTCAGGAATCATTCCTGGTAGGCATGGGGAACCACATGGGATGCTGGGGATCGAACACTTATCGACCACATGCAAGGCAAGTGCCCTCTCCGCTGTCTTATAACTTTGGCCCCCTTTTTATTATTCCTGACAGTGGCTATTGCTATTATTTATCCCCCCAAATTTCTTTCTTTTTTTTTTTGTTTTTTTTTTTTTGTTTTTTTGTTTTTTGTTTGTTTTTTTTGGGCCACACCCAGCGGTGCTCAGGGGTCACTCCTGGCTGTCTGCTCAGAAATAGCTCCCGGCAGGCACGGGGTGACCATATGGGACACCAGGATTCGAACCAACCACCTAAGGTCCTGGATCGGCTGCTTGCAAGGCAAACACCGCTGTGCTAGCTCTCTGAGCCCCCCCCCCCATTTCTTAAGGGTTAGTATTATGCCTGTATCTTGATATTTTTTGGGGGGAGCCACACCTGGTGACACTTAGGGTTACTCTTGGGTATGCACTCAGAAATCACTTCTGGCTTGGGGGACCATATGGGACACTGGGGGATCGAAATGCGGTCCGTCCTAGGTTAGCACATGCAAGGCAAATGCCCTTACTTGCTTGCGTCACTGCTCCGGCCCCAATCTATTTTGATATTTTCTTTCTTTGTGGTGCTGGGGATGGGACCTGCAGGGCAATGACCCTTAAGCTCTTTTTCTGGCCAGGGCCAGAGTCTCTTTTCAGACTTCTGTCTCGTATCTAGTCATGATGCCTACCAGGTACTTCATAATTTTTTTTCTTTATATTAATTAATCTGTAGTTTTGTGGTATAATTCATACCCAGTAAAATTAGTTCCTACTAATAGACTGCTCCAAAGATTTGGGCACAAGAATATCACTGTGCCTGACATGACACAGTCTCATTACAGGACGTTTTCTCACTCCCCAGAGCTCCGGCCTCTTTCTGTCCTCCTCCCTTCACCCTAGCATCAGTTTTCACACTTGTTTTCCTGTTTTTTCTGGCATTGCATGAAAACAGGAGATAGGTTTTGGGGTGTGCATTCTTGGAAGCGGGCAGTTTGTCCTCCTTGTTCTGATTTCTGCCCCAGCTCCCTTGGTAGGTCTTCCATTTCCCCTTCTAACCCCTCATTGGTCTCAGAGTCCAAATATTTTATTTTGTTCATGTGTTTGTTTGGTTTTTTTTCTAGCACTTGTCAGTGGGATCCTACGATATTAGGCTTATTTTACTCAGCACAATAACCACTGTGTTTCTCTATGTTGGTGTAAATGGCAAGGCCTAGTTGAGTAAGATACTACTACATCTTGATTTGGGGTGAGCACCTCACCCAACTGTGCTCAGGACTGACTTACTCCTGGCTCTGTGCTCAGGGGCACCTTGTGTGATGCTGTTGTTTCTTTCTTTTGTTTGTTTGTTTGTTTTTTGTTTGTGGGCCACACTTGGCAATGTTTAAGATTTACTCTTGGCTTCATGCCCAGGAATCACTCCTGGCAGTGCTCAGGGGACCATCTGGATTCATCCTGGGTTGGCCACATGCAAGGCAAACACCCTTCCCACTGCACTATCACTCGTCTCTGTTTCTTGTTTTTTGGTTTTTAATATCCAGCCTCTTAGGTGTGAAATGCTGTGTCCTCGTTTGGATTGGCATTTCAACACATGTTGAATGTCTTTTCATGTGCTTCTTTGCCATCTGTATATCATCTTTGGAAAAATGTTCAGCTCTTCCGCCTATTTTTTAATTGCTTGTTAACTCAAGCTGTTTCTTGTTCCATTAGTTTAGCCTTTTCAGTGTAGCTTTTTAAATCATTCAGATTGTTTCAAGCTTTTGCAGATAAAAACATTATATACAAAACTTTGTCTGAGTATGTGTTTTTTTATGAGAGCAGGATTGTTGAGTCATATGTCAAGAATAGAGTAGAGTTTTTTTTAAGATACCACAAAAGTCTTGCCAAAGAAAGTCCCTTTTTCTACTCCTAATTATAAAAGGATTTACATAGATAGATTTACATTGATAGAGTTAAGAAAATCCCCTCCTATTTCAAGCATGCTAAGAATTGGTGTAATAAATAGATATCAAACAATGTCATAGGCACTGCATGCATCAGTTGAGTTTTTTCCCCTTCTGTTAATGATAGTTTGTGTGTGTGTGTGTGTGTGTGTGTGTGTGTGTGTGTGTGTGTGTGTGTGTGTGTGTATGTGTCTAACTTAGAGGCGAGTATATGCAGTACAGTGGATATACCACTAATTCATATCCCTGATGTTTGGGGATTGGCAGGGGTCACATTTAATATTGCTTGGGTTTCTCATGGATGGGTGCTCAAGAGGTTTCCTGTAGTGCTCTGGATTGAACCCAGTCCTTCTTCCGTGTGTGGAGCACATGCATTATGTGTTGTCTTCTCAGCAACCCAACCCCACGGATCTGGGGGAGAGTTTTGGGCCCCGTGGTTACAGTCCTCTCTGTTGCAGTCATTCCCGGACATGTAGTTCTAATCCCACACCCTCTTCCAGAGTCTTCATCCTCCCCTGCTTCTTGGCTTGGTACCCACCCCCATTCCCCACCTTTATATTTTCTTTCTCTTTTTTTCTTTTTATTATTTTTTTCTTTTGGGTCCACCTGGCAGCGTTCAGGGATTACTCGTGGCTCTATGCCAGAAATCGGTCCTGGCAGGCTCGGGGGACCATATGGGATGTCGGGATTCAAACCACTGTCCTTCTGCATGCAAGGCAAACACTTTACCTCCATGCTATCTCTCCCGCCCCCCCCCCTTTTTTTGTTTGTTTTTTTTTTTTTTTTTGGTGTTTGGGTCACACCCGGCAGCGCTCAGGAGTCACTCATGGCTCCATGCTCAGGAATCGCTCCCTGCAGGCTGGGGGGACCACATGGGGTGCCGGAATTCGAACCAATGACCTTCTGCAGGCAAGGAAATGCCTTACCTCCATGCTATCTCTCCGGCCCCAAACTTCATATTTTCAATTGTTGGATCTGCTTTATATTATTAAAATAGATTGGACTTGGGCAGGATTTATTTATTTTTTTTTGGTTTGGGGGTCACACCTGGGAGTGCTCAGAGGTTACTCCTGGCTCTACGCTCAGAAATCGCCCCTGGCAGACTCGGGGGACCATATGGGATGCCGGGATTCGAACCACCGTCCTTCTGCATACAAGGCAAACTCCTTACCTCCATGCTATCTCTCCGGCCCCAAACTTCATATTTTCAATTGTTGGATCTGCTTTACATTATTAGAATAGATTGGACTTGGGCAGGATTTATTTAATTTTTTTGGTTTTGGGGTCACACCTGGGAGTGCTCAGAGGTTACTCCTGGCTCTACGTTCAGAAATCGCCCCTGGCAGACTTGGGGGACCATATGGGATGCCGGGATTCGAACCACTGTCCTTCTGCATACAAGGCAAATTCCTTACCTCCATGCTATCTCTCTGGCCCCATGGATAAATTTTTTATTTTATATGCCACTGGGTTCAATTTGCTGGTTGTTTGTTAAGTGTGTCTTTATTAAAGATGGACACCAGCTTCTAGTTTCCTGTGATAGCCACATATGGCTTGGGTAGCTGGCTAATGCTGGCCTCGTGATCTGGGAAGTTCTTATTCTGTGTCCTGGACAGTTTGTACAAAATTGTCACTGCTTCCTTGACTTTTGTAAATTCAAATATCCGATTACCCCTTTCTTGTATGAATGTTGAGAGTTTGTCTTTCAAATAACTTCTTTATCTACTGTTGAAGTCTATTACCATAAATGTAATAGTTCATTAATATTTTTAGCATCTGTGATGGTGTCTGTCCCATGCTGTTCCTGATAATGAATTGTTTGTCTGTTTTTCTTTTTTGGGTCACACCCGGTAGCGCTTAGGGGTTACTTCTGGCTCTGTGCTCAGAAATCACTCCAGGCAGGCTTGAGGGCCATATGGGATGCTGGGGAATTGAACCGGGCCTCATCCCAGGTTGGCAGCATGCAAGGCAAACATCCTACCACTGTGCTATTGCTCCGGCCCAATAATTGTTTATTTGTTGTGATGCTTTTTTTGTTTGCTTGTTTGCTTGCTTGCTTGTTTTTGGCTCTGTGGGCCACACCCAGAGGTACTTAGGGAAAACTGTTGGCTCTACACTCAAAAATTACTCCTGGCAGGCTTGGGGGACCATATAGGATGCTGGCGATCGAACCTGGATTGGCTGCTTGCAAAGCATACACCCTACCCACTGTGCTATCACTCTGGCCCCTTTTCATTTCTTTTGTTGTTGTTTCAGTGACCTGGAGTCTCTCATACTTGCACGTGGTGCTCATGTTTAGTTGTGGTGCTCATGCTCAGTTGTGGTACTCATGCTTAGTTGTGGTGCTCATGCTCAGTTGTGGTACCCATGCTTAGTTGTACTCATGCTCAGTTGTGCTGATACTTAGCTGTGGCACTCATGCTGTGCTCACACTTAGTTGTGGTTCTTGGACGTGTTGCTCTGACTTTACAGTCTTTTGTTGTGCTGCTCACACGCACTTAGCTGGAGAGCCCTGGAGAGCGTTTGGTGTGCTGAGTCTCCTGGTAAGCCCAAACACTGGGATCATGCTGAGATGAGTACTGGGACTTGGACCTGAGCTTCAGGCTTGTCAGGCAGGCATGTTGCCCTTGAACACCCTTGGGCACCCTGAGATTGTTTCTTCTTATTCATTTCCCTCTCCTTTACTCTCTCCTACAAGTTGGACCTTTGTATTATCTTTGTTATACAAAGGACCTTTGATGTGTATAACATTACCTTTTATTCACTGCCGGTTACTTCAACCAGATCACTTCTGTACATTTTAAGAACTTTGTCATGGGTATTTTCTCCTTACCTCGCTCCCTGTCCTTGTGTTATTTTTGTGATGTTTTATTTCTGTGTCAGATATGAGTTTTTCACAATGAGTTGTTTTTGATTATTCCTTTCTGTTTGATCCATAGCCAGTAGTACTCAGGGTTCAGTCTTTGCTCTGTGCTCAGGGCTCATTCCTAGCAGTGTCTGGAGGACCATATGAGGTGCTGGGGGTTGGACCTAAGTTTGCTGGGCACAACACAAATGTCTTAGTGTCCTTCCTCTCCTGCTCTATAATTTTCCTTTTACCCATATTCTAAATTGCGTTTCTCACTTTCAATGCTGTTGAGATTGTGTCCTAGACAGTCTCTTGTTGGCCAGGAACTGCCATGTGATGAAAGATGCTTATCAATAGCCATCCCTTTCCCCAGCCTGACAATTTCCCTCCTTGACAATGAGAAATGTTTTCTGGAACAAAATTGCCTTTCTAGAGGACCATTGCTCTAAGATATATTTACTCATTTCAAGTCCGTTTTTATTTTTGGCAGCTCCCAAGCACTGGCCAAGGACACCTTTGGGTCCATTCCTGACAGTGCTCTGCTAGCCATTCTGGCCATTCTGGGGTGGGAGGGCCACCCCCCCCAAGAGTGGTTGGGTACTCTGCACACAGACATCAGACTCAGGGCCTTGGGCATATAACTCATGCAGCAAGGCAAGTTCCCCTGTATGTGTCTTTTGTGTGGAAAACTGACTCTGCACTCAGGAATTGGGGCCATACGGGATACCTGGAATTAAGTCTCAATCAGCAGCATGCAAAACCCTCCCTGCTGTTGAACCCCTATGGCCCCTGTTAATTTTTCTTTATACTGCTTTTTCTGACAGTTAGTTGAGCTTCTTCTATCTGTAGATTTATAGTTTTTATCAGAACAGAAGTATTTTTTTTATTTTTTAAATTATCTTTATTTAAACACCATGATTACAAATATGATTATAGTTGTATGATTACAGTCATGTAAAGAGCACCCCCCTTCACCGGTGCAACATTCCCACCACCAATTTCCTAGATCTCCCTAGGTATTTTTAGTCATTCTTCATCCCTAAAACTTACATTTAAAAAATTGTTTTGGGTCTGAGGACTAGGGTGTATGTGTAAGCCCAGCTTTGATTCCTGCACAGCAGGGACCCCTCAGCACTGATGGGTATTACCCCCCCCCCCCCGCCCAAAAGCCTCCATGTCACATGGTCCAAGCACTGAGTGTCACACCTACACCACTAGCCCAAGTACAAGCAAGAAATAGCATGGGGCTGGACAGATAGTTTATAAGATGACACCCAGCTATTAACCCAATCAGAGGCATTCCCCCATTTTTCTCTTCTTTAAATCTCTGCCTCTGATATGTAAAAGCCCACCTGGATCTTATTCCACCCTGTCCCACCTGGTTGAATTTTGTACTGAGTTTAATAAAAGAGCAGTTTTGGCTTTGGGGCACTTAGGCAGATATACCAGGAAATGAGAAGAAAACTGACTCCATGATCCTTTCCTGACTGGCTTGGTTTATTAATTTTTTGCAGCTACCTTATCTGCATCAAATCTGTCTGCCTGAAATATGTTAGAAATATGGTGAATGGGGTGATCTCACAACTCTGGGGATTTATTTTACAATAGTTAAGAGTTAATGCACCAGTCGTACATATAGCCCATGCCTGTTTGGGCCCTGGCGCTGCATGTAGGTCCCTGAGCACCAGCAATAATGAGTGACCTCTGAGCACAGAGCCAGGAATATCTCCCAGGCACCTCCAGGTATAGCCCAAATCATCATCATCTAGAAAATTTTCAAGTATTGTCAGGAATGGCCTCCAATTTCCCAAACATCTCTGGTGTTACCTATATATAAAACCCAAACCCTTGGAAGCTGGAGTAATAGCACAGTGGTAGGGCATTTGCCTTGCATGCTGCCAACCCAGGAAGGATCTGGGTTCGATCCCCGGTATGTCAAATGGTCCACTGAACCTGCCAGGCACGATTTCTGAGTGCAGAGCCCAGAGTAACCCCTTAGTGCCTTTGGGTGTGACCTAAAACCCAACAACAACAAAAAACCCCAAATTTTCTTGTCCTATGAAGAATTCAGTTCCTTGCTTGAGGTCTAACACCTCCCCCCCAACAAACACACACACACACACACACACACACACACACTTGAGGTCTAACACCTCCCTCCCAACACACACACACACACACAGATACACACACCTATGAGTGTCCTGGCTCTCCCTCTGCCCTTGCTAGTGTTGTTTCTTTTCTCTGTGTTTATTTTGGATTATTTTCAGCAAAAATTTTGAGTTGCTATGAGACAGTTTAATGCTTACAGGGACTTGGAGGCGGATGCTGCCAGCCTCCAGCTCTTATTGTCAGTGCCTCTCTCCTTCTTCCCGGGGTCTTCCCATCTGCCTTCTGCCCTGTTGCCTGCACTCTGCCCCAACTCTCCTGCTCATTGTCAGACGGTCTCCTGCTGTCCCTCCCTCTGCCACCACCGAGAAGTCTTAGCCACGCATTGCACTTGGCTGACATCAGACTCTGATATACAGTACCTCTTCTTGTCCATATTCTGAATATATTTGGTTTGTTTGCTCTCTCTGCTAGAAACTTTGTGTTTTATGTGCTCTCCCTCTATTTTAACATTTCTCCAATGTTGTGATTGTTCCTCTCTGGTGGCCTGATGCAAAAGTGATTCATTTTTGTTTGTTTGGGGGCCACACCTGGCAGCACTCAGGGGTTGCTCCTGGCTCTGCTCTCAGAAATTGCTCCAGATAGGCTTGGGGGTCATATGGAATGCCAGGGATCGAACTAGGGTCTATCCCAGGTCAGCTGCATGCAAGGCAAATGCCCCACCACTGTGCTATCGCTCCAGCCCCACAAAAGTGATTCTTAATTAACAGTGAACAGAGATAAAGATAGAGATTCTCTGTCTTGTCATCATGTCTATGGCTCAGTTCACTTTCTTCACCAGCAAAATGGTGAGAAGGCATGGCCAAATGTTGCATATGTACATGTGTTGGTCCTTCTTTGCTTCCTGGAATTGCTGAAGATGAATCAGCAGGTGAATGGGTACCCTTGAATCTAGAGTCAAGAGGAGGCACAGCTGGTATCCCTGTGACCCATGACACGCTGTGGGTGGCTTGGACACGGACACTTAGCACCGAGTTTCCTTGCTTTGCAGGTTGTGCGTTGCGGCCTTATCGGTAAATAACTTCTGTGACAACCGGGAAGCACTGTATGGGGTGTTCGATGGAGACCGTAACGTGGAGGTGCCATACCTGCTCCAATGCACGATGAGCGACATCTTGGCGGAAGAGCTGCAGAAAACAAAGAACGAGGAGGAGTACATGGTCAATACATTCATTGTGATGCAAAGGTAAAAGAAAACGCCCCTGCCCCATGTCTTGGGTTGGATGTTTGCTTTCTGCTTAGAATTGTTAGATGTGGGTATTCACACTGTGCCACACCAGCCCCTACGTAGATTTGGTGGTGGTGGGGGGGGAACTGTGTCAGCCTCTGGGCTGTGCAGTGAGGCCTGTCCTGATCCCAGATTTCCCCACACTTGAGCCCAGATTACACAGGCCCTGTGGAGCCTCCTTATCCCCGACTCACTTTGTTGGCCCTTATGAAAGGCACTTCTTGGGATGATCAGATTTTTAGGCCAGGAGTTAAATGTCCTCTTAGGTGCTACTTCCTGCTGTGGAATACTCCTGTCATTGTTACTAGCAGAAGCCGACTTAAGGTGGTGGCAGGCCTCATGACAGACTGTATCTGAGGGCTGACTGGTGTCAGGTTCCCTTTTCCCAAGATGCCCTGGTCCTTCTGTCCCTTGCATGGCTCTGCAAGTCAGATAGGAGTTGCCTTGCCTGGGTATTTAATGTCCCAGGAACCAGAAGTGGGGAACGAATGGATTCCTTAGTGCTCCGAAAATCCTGCGATCTATCTGAGGACCACCACTCCTCCTTTTCTCTCTCTTGATGTGTGCCAGAGGGTGGAGAAGCAGGTGCTAGTCAGTTCACTATGGCACCATCTTCAGGGACTGCCTGGTAGAGGCAGGCCTGAGAGGATTTCAGAGGTACCAGATGCTAGATCCAGCTGTGTCCTTCAGACTCAAGGTCTGGTGCCAGTGCTAATGATGCTGGCACCAATGGAGATACAGTTGCACCATGACTTTGTCCTGATCATTGTTCTCAATATCCTACCTGCCACCAGCATCATCCAATGAGACAGGTGCTCTCCCTGTCCTAGTTTCACTGAGAGAAACAGAGGTGGAGATAACTGCTTGTAAAGCGGATTGCACCAGAGTTGAACCTTGTCAGACTCCAGAGAATGTTTTGACTCCTTTTTTTTTTTTTTTTTTTTTTTTTTGGTGTTTGGTGTTTGGGCTACTCCTGGCTGTGTGTGCAGAAATCGCTCCTGGCTTGGGGGACCATATGAGACATGGAGATCAAACCACGGTCCATCCTAGGTTAGCGCATACAAGGCAGATGCTCTACCCCTTGCGCCACCGCTCATGGCCCCAGACTCCTTTTTTTTTTTAATTGGATTTTGGGCTTCACCTAGATACATTTAGGGATTGCTCCTAGCAGGCTCAGAGGACCATTGGCATGCTGGGAATTGAACCCGGGTCAGCCACATGAAAGGCAAATGTCCTACCCTCTGTGCTATCACTTGGGCCCGTAATGTTCTGACTCCTTGGCACCTCCATTCACTATTCTGCTTTTATCATCACTTTGTTCTAGAAAACAAACCCAAATGCCATCTTGTGTAGCACAGAGACGGCTCACCCAGACCTCTTATAGGTGATGTCCCAGAGTCTGAGCTCTGGATCAAACTTGAGGAACCCAGACTCTGTTTTCACCCCTGACCTTTTCTCACCTCTGGTCGAAGTTTGCCTTAGGAGGAAGCAGCCTCATACCCAATACTGTCATGGCTGCCCCCTAGTCGGCATCTGCAGATCTGTTTTACCGGCTGCCCACAGGTCCGCTCTGATCTCTCTATTGATGGGAAATGAGGTAACTCAAGCCCATTACTATTTTGGGGAGGCCCTGTGCTCTTCATGCAAGTAGCCCCCACCCCCACCCAATAGCCCAGTATGTCTTGCAGAGCCAAGCTGGGCACCTCAGATCTTCCCTCACTGTGCCTGCCGTGTGGCCTGGGAGGGAATTCTTGGCCCGTAGGGGATGGTCACACGAGCAGGTACTTCATTTGCTTAGGTGGAGATTAATGGTCATGCGTTAAGGGGCCATCAAAGGCACTTGGGAACTTAATTGTTGCCGTCCTTTCCATGATATTCTATTCCCTTCCATGATATTCAGTACTGGCTCATTAGAGCAAGAATATGAATGGTCCAGTGCTGCAAACCTCTTTTCTAGAGAGGATGAGTCACCAGGTGTCCTCCTGCTGCGGTGTCTCAGCTTCTTCCCTGAAAACAGGCTGTAGGGGGAGAAGGGTCACTTTCTTGGGTGTGTTGCAGGTGATGGAGTGAGTGGTGGCCCTGGGGTCAGACCAAACAAAACCCTCCCTGGGCATCCTCATTCATCAGTACTTCTTCCTCTGGCTGGCACAGAGGGCCTGGACAGCAGCTGTGACTGGCAGACTCTTCCCTGCAAGTAAAGGGGTGTGTGGCTGGCCCATGGCTCCTCTGAACTGGGCACACACTTCCTGTAGAATCCACGATGATCAAGTAACAACTCTGTGTTTGTGCTTTTCTTTGGCTTCCAGAAAACTCGGGACGGCAGGACAGAAACTAGGAGGAGCTGCTGTCCTTTGTCATATCAAGCATGATCCCATGGACCCGGGAGGATCCTTCACCTTGACCTCTGCCAATGTGGGCAAGTGCCAGACAGTTCTGTGTCGGAATGGGAAGGCTCTGCCCCTGTCCAGGTCCTACGTCATGAGCTGTGAGGAAGAGTTGCAGAGGATTAAACGGCACAAAGCCATCATCACGGAGGTGAGAGGGCCGAGGGAGGACAGCCTGCATTCTCCTTCCTTGAAGACTGCTTAGAATTTGGTGGCTCAGGTTATTGTTCAGCCGTGGAACATGTACCATGTCGTGGGAGGCCTCCTCAGACCCATCTCTCTACTGTGGAACAACTAACAGTCTAATTAGCAAGTTATCCCAAAACACTCATATCATGATTTGCCTGAATATTTCATAAGGGTACAGGATGTGGCTCGCTGGAGGCTTAGGCCAGGCATCCAAACCAACCAACCCACAAATCCACCAACTACCAACCTACAAACAAACCAACCAGCCAACAAACCCACAAACAAACCAAGGAACCCACAAACAAACCAAACAACCAGCCCACAAACACCCACAAACAAGCCAGCCAACACACAGACTAACCAACCAACCCACAAACCAACTAACCAACCAACTCTCATCCAACCAACCCACAAACCAACCAACCAACAACCACACAGTGTAATGAACACAACCAGACACACTCCAGCTTATGTTTGACATAACAAGCCTTCTCTGGAAGCAGTGTTAAATTGGGGTTGTGTCCCAAGGATGTGGCTCAGTGACCCCATGTGTACCAGCATCACCCATGCACACATGTTCAAGCTCACAAATATATATGCAGAGGCACATTCTAGGGTCTTGAGCTTCTCAGACTGAAGAATCAAGAATCCACTAGACCTCTGGACTGTCTCTTCCCTCCTGCTCTGCCCTGAGAATATTCTCGGCCTATGCTTGTGATTTTCACCATGGAGCTCAAGCTGGGGAACATCCCCCATCTGCCACCAGCAGATGGCTAAGAATTCCCAACAAGAGGAGGAGGTGGGAAATGTTAGTTACCAGTTCTTTGTCACGGTCAGTGCAAACAAGGTTCCTCCTGGCCCTAGAGAAGCTGCCAGTCTTTGCCAACTGGTTCGGCGGCCAGGGTACAAGTGAGTAGAATTAACCGACCGGGCTAGTTGGGTTTGCCCAAAGGGACCGTGATTTCCACCTGGTCCCATCATCCTGGATTTCAACCATTCCTCGGGTTGAGGGCCAGTGGCCCGCTAACTCCAACTCACTTCTGTTTTCTCCCCACCACCCACAGGACGGGAAGGTGAACGGTGTGACAGAGTCCACCCGCATCCTGGGCTACACCTTCCTGCACCCAAGTGTGGTGCCACGGCCCCACGTGCAGTCGGTGGCCCTGACGCCGCAGGATGAGTTCTTCATCCTGGGCAGCAAGGGCCTGTGGGACAGCCTGTCGGCCGAGGAGGCCGTGGGGGCCGTGCGCCATGTCCCCGATGCCCTGGCTGCCGCCAAGAAGCTGTGCACCCTAGCCCAGAGCTACGGCTGCCACGACAGCCTGAGCGCCGTGGTGGTGCAGCTGAGCGTGACTGAAGACAGCTTCTGCTGCTGCGAGCTGAGCGCAGGGGGTGCAGGGGGCCCTCCGCCCAGCCCGGGTATGGGCATGGACCCGGCCACCGTCAGCATGGTCCTCAAGGAGCGGCCAGCCGATGGGCTGGGCGTGCCATCGTCTAGCAGCGGATTGGCCTCAGAGATGAGCAGCGAGCTGTCCACGTCGGAGATGAGCAGCGAGGTGGGCTCCACGGCCTCTGACGAGCCACCACCTGGGGCCCTGCTGGACGGCGGTGCTGCCTACCCCAGCGAGCCACGCTGCACTCTGCACCCGGGCACAGGTGGCAGCTGCGGCCTTGTGGGTGGCGGAGGAGGAGGAGGTGGCGGTGCTCATCCGTTCCAGCGCCAGCTGTCCAGTGCCACTTTCTCTAGCGCCTTCTCTGACAATGGGCTGGACAGCGACGACGAGGAGCCCATCGAGGGCGTCTTCAGCAACGGCAGCCGCGTGGAGGTGGAGGTGGACATCCATTGCGGGCGTGCCAAGGACCAGGAGCGCACACCATCCATGCCCACACCCGTGCCCACCTCCTCTACCGATGTCAGCGACGAGGGCATCGTCATCAGCGCCAACGAGGATGAGCCCGGCCCACCTCGCAAGGCCGAGTGCCCGGCAGGGACCGTGGGGACCATCGGACGGCGGAGGCCCAACGGCTCGGTGGCCCCCCAGGAGAGGAGCCACAACGTGATCGAGGTGGCAGCCGATGCGCCCCTGCGCAGGCCCGGAGGCTACTTTGCGGCCCCCGCGCAGCCTGACCCTGATGACCAGTTCATCATCCCACCTGAGTTGGAGGAGGAGGTGAAGGAGATGATAAAGCAGCAGCAGCAGCAGCAGCAGCAGCAACAGCAACAGCAACAGCCACCCTCAGCGCCACCCCCGCCACCCGGGCCGCTCCCACTCCCGCTCCCACTGCCGGGCTATTGCGACACGCCGCTCTGAGCTCTGCACCCCCAGACCCAAGTGTCTCTGATCCCCCCCACCCCTGGGGTCTCTACACATACCCTCCCTCCCTCCCCAACCTTTGTCCATCCCCCTTTTCTCTTGCTTCCTTTTTCCCCCCCAATAATTAACATTTCTTCCAGCGACGCTCTCCTCCCGATATGATTTAAATCTGTTCACTTCTCTCTCTCTCCCCCCCCCTAACATATCAGATGTATAAAGACAAAGAACAAAAAGGTTTAATATATTACAGAGAAACACTTAATGATAATGTAATATTTTTTTTAAATGCCTTTTTTTTTTCCTTTTTGCTGTTTTGGGAAGGCAGGGCAGCTTGCCAGTGCTAAATGATTTTAATAATATTGTAATTCTGTACTTCTTTATATATATATATTTTTGGGGAGGGCTTTTTTTTTTTTTTTTTTGGTCTTGAAAATGATAGACATTTGTAGAAACCCGGAGTCTAACTCCTAGGGCCTGCTTTTCCTCCATCTGGTGACTGAAGTCACTGGGCTTCACTAATTTTTCTCTGAGAGAACAGTTGATTGAGAAATTTCTATTGTAAATAGCTCCGTGTTGTATAGTGATGCTAAAGATGTTTTGTAGTTTTGACAAAAGGGCAAAAGGCCAAAATAACTGACTCCCCTGAAACCTTCGCACCCGCCTTCCCCACTTCCGCCATTAACTCCTGGGGCTAAGCAGCTCTGAGCTTTGCTGTCCTCACACAGGGGGCTGCGGGATCCTGGAAATGATGCTGCAGCCCAGGGCCCTCACGCCCCACCCCACTGCCCTGTGCCAGCCTCTCCCACCCACAGACACTTTTTAACTGAGCCCTTCCTGGTGCCAGCAGGTGTCAGCACTATTGCACAGAGGCCAGCAAGCCGGGCATACGCCCAGAGTTCTAAGAAGGCAGGATGCACAAATGAACATGTCATAATTTTTGTTATAATAAATATAAAATTTCCAAGGAATCAGGCCCCTCTGCTTTTTGTCTCAGTGGCCCTGCAATGGTGTGTGCAGATAACCAGCCTGGTCGGGGTGAATGGTTGGGAACTTGGGATTCCCCATTATTGTTTTTTCTTGGTTAGAGGAAAAATCGCCGGAAAGGTCATGAAACCCACCGACCATCAAAATATTGTGTCTGTCTGTCTGTCTGTCTGATTCTCTCTCTCTCTCTCTCTCTCTCTCTCTCTCTCTCTCTCTCTCTCTCTCTCTCTCTCTCTCTCTCTCTATGTGAAACCAATTCCATCATGATCTAAAATCTTTTTTTTTTTTTTTTTTTTTTGGTTTTTGGGTCACACCCAGCAGCGCTCAGGGGTTACTCCTGGCTCTACACTCAGAAATCGCTCCTGGCAGGCTCAGGGGACCATATGGGATGTTGGGATTTGAACCACCTTGCATGCAAGGCAAACACCTTACCTCCATGCTCTCTCTGACCCTGTGATCTAAAATCTTAAGTCACTAGTTTGTGTTCTCTCTTCCCCTTTCTCTCCTTTTTCTCCTCTCTCTCCCTCTTTCCTTCTCTCTCTCTCTCTCTTCCCCTCTCCTCTCTTTCTCCTCTCTCTTCTCTCTTTCTCCCTCCCCCCCACTAGCCAAGTTCTTGAACCTTTGATGTGAGCAGCATACATCAGGCAGAGTTCAATCCCCAGCATCCCATTTGGTCCCCCAAGCACCACCAGGAATAACCCCCAAGCACTGAGTCAAGACCACCATCAGCTGTGGCTCAAAAACAAAACAAAGGTGCACTCAATGTACACAGTCATGAACATATACATGCACGTATATATGGGACACACACACACCAACCATCTTCTCAACTCCACCTCTCCAAGCTGCCTAGCTGTGGAGTGACAGACTGGTATGATCAGTGGGCATCTATCCCTCGATGCCTCCCATAATGGTCAGGCCACTCGCATGTGGATTGCTGAGGGAGGCCCCAGAAGTTAGAGCCCACACCCAAAGGCCACGCAGCAAGGCTGGCACCCGCCCCTCAGTTCCCAACCTGGACACAGGCTGGCCCGGGTGTTGCCAGTGCTCACATAACACTTGATGCCCTCTGATGCCCCAGGGAGTCAGGGAGACCCAGTAGTGCCCTAACTTCTTGCTTTTGGAGTACTACTGCAGCTGGGTTGGGGCAGGGAGTCACTGTGGCAAGAAGGAGGAGCTGATGGGACTAGGATGGGGTGGGGACTGACTCTGCACTCCCGCCGCTGCCACAGCACCTTCAGGTGTGTCCCCAACAGAGGCAAAAATGCCGCTGGTCTGTGCCCAGGAGTGATGAGGGATGCAGCTCCGCACCGTGCCATGGTCCAGGGTTAGAGCAGAGCCTGGGTTCCTACCTGGGTGAGTCTGAGGGACCAGCACATCCCCAGGCCTTTCCTTTCCAAGGACCTACCATCCCAGCAGTGGTATGGACCAAACGTGAGGGTGTCCACAGGGCGACCTCCCTGAGTAGGGCCCAGGTCCTAGTAGGGGAACAGGCAGCCTCGATTGTGTTAGAGACAGCACCACCTGCTGGTGACAAATGGACCCGCGCCAGGGACTCCTATTTTCCCAGACACTGCCCTGAAGGCTCCCCAGAAGGACGGTTTGGGAAATGAATGGGCTTATTTTCTGCAGCCCTGACTGGGGCTTTGCTGCAGTGGCTCTTGGAAGGATCCCCTGGGGACTGGACATGCAGAAGGATTATCAGAGGCGCAGTGGAACTGCAAAGCTCTCCCCAGGACGAGAGAGCAATGGGCACGAGTCCTGAGTCCACCACTACAGCATGACCACTCACTCCCCAGAGCAGTTCCTGGAGGAACTCCAGGGTGGGGGCTGTGGTCTCTGCCCTTGCCCTCTGCCAGAAGACTGGCAATCCCATGGGAAACCTGGCTCCATGTGAGGCTGCTATGCAAAGGGACAGCGAGTGTGGCAGGAAAAAGCAACCAGGAGCACAGCGAGGGTAGCTGGTAGGATGGTGATGGGGGGGGGGGGGCAGAGAAGGAGTAGGAGGGGAGAAGTTAGACCTTTGCAGGGTCCTTGCCGTGGAATTCCACTTTTCTCACTTTCCATGTTTGGGAATGTATACTGTTGTTATGTTCATCCACTCTTACTGGTTCTTACTGCCACGGATGGGAACATGGTCTCTGCTCCGGGTCCCTACGGCCCCACAAATATCAGAATTGCAGCTGGTTTGAGCAACCTTTTACCCTGCAGAGTCTTTGGAGGCTGAAGCGGCACATAACAGGTGAAGGTTTGGGCAGATGACAGGGAACTGACCCCGTGGTGTGACCCATTTGATTCACCGCAGTCACTGGCCTGATGCCACAGCTGGGGCTGAAACACTGGATTGGGGAGCAGGACTCAGACTGGGCACATTCCCCTCTTCTAAATGCTAAGTGTCAGTGCTTGACAGAAGGGTGGGCACCAGGCTGTGAGGCCCACTACCAGTGCTAGGCCAGAGCTGTTTCAGGCCACCCTTTCTCCTGGGGGCAGCTCCACATTTCTGCCAGTTGGACATCGTCAGATACCACCTCTGCTCGGGGAGCCAGGATCTCCTCCTTTCTGCCTTCCTGGGTGGCCCCATCCCCCCCTGCAGGCTCACAAGATGTGCTGATGGCCACCTGCCAACCTCTTGACTCTGCTTTTTGCCAAGCACAAGAGCCAGTTCCGGTTTCCCCATGACCTCTGTGAACAGGCTTGGTGAATCACTTGCTGTTCTCAAGGTCTTCCCTGCAGCGGCAGGCTTCCTAGGAGGGGCACTGTGTCTTTTCCCAGGTACAGCACCACAGAGGGGAGTGGTGGCCCCATAAGTTTCAGGTTTGGGTGCTTCTACATCTCATTTTTTAATTATTGAGTGGATGGTGTTTTTTTGTTTTTTTGTTGTTGTTGTTGTTGTTGTTGGTTGGTTTTGGGTGTTTGGGCCACCCGGCAGTGGTCAGGGGTTACTTCTGGCTCTGCACTTAGAAATCAGTCCTGGCAGGCTCAAGGGGACCATATGGGATGCCAGAAATTGAACCTGGGTTCGTTCCAGGTTGGCTGCGTGCAAAGCAAACGGCCTACCGCTGTGCTCTCTCCGGCCCCAGGTTCAAGTAGATGTAATGAAGCTGCACGGAATGTGTCAGGGAGTGAATGAGCGAGATCATCCCCATCCAAGGACGTGTCCTCTTCCTCCTGTGTGTGGCCGTCATCAGTGCTGTCAGCTACCTGGAATAGGGCTGGCCCTACCACCACTCGAAGGACCCAACACAGGGTGCTGACAATGTGGGCAGCAATAGCAGTCCTCCCTGGATCTTGATCCCAAGGCTGACCCAATTGTTGGTCCTTTCTAAGGATCCAAGGGGACTGGAGTTGGGGCATCAGTGATGCAGCTATTCTGCCTGGACAGAACCAGGTCCCAGAAATCTGTGATCCAAGGAGTTGAGAACCAATTGTTGGAGCAGAAATTCACCAATGCCCATGCACTGAGAATGAGCCAAGGTGTTCGCAGCATTCTCATAGGCACACATGTGCACGCACACATAAACATGCGTGCACACATGATGCCCTATTGTGCCCCGAAAGCACTTGGGTGTCCCCAAAGGTCCAAAATGATCATTATAGCTGATCCAGCCCAGGTTCCCTTTGCCCACCCTCACCTTTGCTCCCTATGTGGGGGCCTCAATCTGACTTTGTGATCAAGTCCAATTTGGTACATGTCTACATGTTACATTGTCCATGGCAACAAGTCTCACACATCCTGGGGTCAACCCTCAACTTGCCACCAAGTGGGGGTGAAGCTCTGGACTGGAGAGCCTGGGGGTGTCCTCTAGGGGCATCCTCAGCCCAAGGTGACTGTGTCTTCAAGCACAATAAAAACCGGATCTGAGCATAGCAGTAGTGCATTTGCCTTGCATGTGGTCGACCCGGGAGGGACCTGGTTCGATTCCCGGCATCCCATATGGCCCCCCAGCCTACCAGGGGAGATTTCTGAGTGCAGAGCCAGAAGTAGCCCCTGAGTGCTGCTGGGTGTGGCCCAGAAACCAATCAATCAATAAATAAAAGTTTAAAAGCAGGGACCTGGGCCAAGGGGGCAGTGTCAGCTCAGCTCCCTTTCAGTCCATTTCCATCCAGCAGTGTCCTCCCACGTGGTTCGAGTGAGTCAAGAACTTTAAAGTCAAATTAGGAGTTCATGGATTTTGTATCTTTTATAGATTTCATTCTAGCACATTCGTTCTTCTAGCATCCTCATTCTTAAAAAAAAAAATAGCATCCTCATTCTTTAAACGTTCAATATGTGGCAACTTGGATTCATGGAGGCTTTTGGAGGCTGGTCCCTGTGACCAGTTTGTTTTTTTAAATAATAATTTATTTAATCACTATGGTTACAAAGTTGGGTTTCAATCATCGAATAAACACCACCCTCCATCAGTGTAACTTTCTCGCCACCAATGTCCCCCATTTCCCTCCTCCCCCATCCCCTGCCTGTCTTCAGGACAGGCATTTTATTTCTCTCTCTCTCTCATTATCACTGCAACCAGTTTGTTTTGGTTTTTGGGCCACACCCAGCAGCACTCAGGGGTTACTCCTAGCTCTGCACTCAGAAATTGCTCCTGGCAGGCTCAGGGAACCATATGGGATTCCAGGGATCAAACCCAGGTCCATCCAGGTCAGCAGGGTGAAAGAAAAATGCCCTACTGCTATGCTATCACTTCAGCCCCTACCATGGAGTTTTTAACTTTTTGTTGTTGTTGCTTGTCTTGAAGGCTTATTTGAGTGGGGTAGACAGTGAAAATAAGACATTGAAGAGAAATCCAAGAGGCTGGAGCAATAGTAGAACCAGCAGGGCACTTGCCTTGCATGAAATCAACTCGGGTTCATTCCCTGATACCCTATATGGTCCCCTGAGCCCACCAGGAATGATCCCTGAGCGTAGAGCCAAAAGTAAGCCAGAAAACAATCAGATCTGACCTAAAAAGTGGAAAAGGAAGGGAAGAGATGAAGGAAGGAAAAGCCATCCAAAGTCATTCTGTCTGCTGAGTATGCAGAACACTTAGGAAAGGATATGCTTAGTAACATTTAGTAAATGGTGTGTTTTGAATGTTCGAATTTTCATTGCTGCCAAGCACGGAAGCCATTCGTGTCCTGTGTGCTTGCTTTGGATCCTTGGTAGAATCAATCACTTCTTAGTTCCAGGACTCTCCTCGTTAGCTCTGCCCAGATTCCTACAGAGACTACGTCTCTAAACAAATGCAGTTTGATTTCTTCCTTCCCTTTTGATTTGCCTTTGGTTTCATTTTCCTGTCTTACAGCTTTTTCTTCCAAGTGATCATTCTTTTGGAATTGGGCCTATACCTGGCAGTGCTCAGGAGCTGTTCCCAGTTCAGTTGAGGTTGCTCCCAGCAGAGTTCGGGGTGGGGGCAGACTGGTGCTGGGAAACACCTGGGCTCCTTGTGCTTATGTGCTTCAATCTTGTCACCCTCTTTCCAGCTCCCTTTCCATGTGATCTTTAAGGCCAACTGAGTTAGCTGCCGGGAGAAGAAACCCATAACACAGAGTTGTTTATGATTTAGGGAGGTGCACATGTTTATAACACTGAGTCTGCACAATTCAGAAGAACATGATCTTTCCAACAAGCCTGGTTTTACATCTTTCAAGAATACATAGCACTATTTACACATTACATGTTAGAGTTGTATCTAGCTATTGACGTTGGTCTGATACCATGATCTCTGCCCTTAAACATTTCTTTTTTTAATTTTATTTATTTATTGGTTAATTGATTAATTGGTTGTTGGGCCACACCCAGCAGTGTTCAGGGGTTACTCCTGACTCTGCACTCAGAAATCACCCTTGGAAGGCTGGGGGACCATATGGTATGCCAAAAATCAAACTGGATTCCTTCTGGGTCTGCCGAATGTAAGGCAAGTGCCCTACCGCTGTGCTATCTCTCTGGCCCTGCCCTTATAAATTTCTAATTGATCATTAAAGCTAATTTTTTCTAATTTCTAAATTCATGCTATTTATACAGAATTGTTTCTCTTTTATCTATTTGGGCTACACTCCACTGTGCTCAGGGCTTAATCTTGGTTCTATGCTCAGGAATCACTCCCAGTGGAGTTCAGGAGAAGCCCATGGGGTGACAGGGATCAAACCTGAGTCTACCTCTTGCAAGGCAAGTGCTTTCCTGCTGTACTATTTCTCTGGCCCCTAGAATTTTCTTATTCTGGGCAGTTCATTTCCTGTATATACCAGCATTGCATCTACTGGCAATAGGATATTTTCTTCTGTTTGCTGATCTCTCCAGGGAAATTTTGAAGCTGGACACAAAGAACATCTATTCTTAAGTTTCAAAATTAATTTTAAAAAATCCTGACTTTGGGCTGAATTATTAAGAATATCCACTTTGGGGACTGGAGCAGTGGCGCAAGCAGTAAAGCATCTGTCTTGCATGTGCTAGCCTAGGAAGGACTGTGGTTCGATTCCCCGGCACCTCATATGGTCCCCCAAGCCAGGAGTGATTTCTGAGCATAGAGTCAGGAGTAACCCCTGAGCATCACTGGATGTGGCCCAAAACACACACACACACACACACACACACACACACACACACACACACAAGAATATCCACATTTTGGGGCTGGAGCAATAGCGCAGTGGTAGGGCATTTGCCTTGCACGTGCTGACCCAGAACAAACCTCGGTTCAATCCCCTGCATCCCAAATGGTTCCCAAAGCCAGGAGCAATTTCTGAGCACAGAACCAGGAGTAACCCCTGAGCATCACCGGGTGTGGCTCAAAAACAAACAAAAAGAATATCCACTTTTTAAAAGATTAAACATGTAATATTTAAAAACATAAAGAGCACAGATAGTTTTCCATATTGAGATTTTCCGAGTGAATGCTTTGTGTCAACAGAACCAGGTAAATTCTCAGCATGTCTTTCACATCTAATCACCAATTCTGTTATAGGGCCTTACCCCTGCTGGCTAGCAGTGCAGACCAGCCTGAGACACTAACTACACCAGATCAATTCTTGGTCTCAACCTTCTCTGTTCACCTCTGTGTCAACATTCCGGTCTATTCTTCATCACTACATTGTCTTCCGTTCCTGAATGATCCCACAGCTTATTGATCCAGTTGTAGTAGCATGCCGGTGTTGTTTCTGGTGTGAGGTTTTTGTTGGACCCTGGACATCACAGACTCAGCCTTGTGAGTGGAGTTTTAGGATTTAAAGCTGTGAGGCAGCCCAGCCTCATAGGAACAGAAACACATTGCCCAAGGCATTTGTACCAGACCATAAAACCTTTATGAGCAGGTGAGAGTTTTTTATTATTCCCAGATCCCATGACCCCTCAGTGTTGAACCCTCAGCCTTCTGTTGTTTTGTTTTGGAGTCACACCCAGTGGTGCTCAGGGGTTACTCCAGGCTCCATGCTCAGAAATTACTCCTGGCAGGCTTGTGGGACCAGATGGGATACCAGGGATCAAACCTGGGTTGGCCACTTGCAAGGCAAATGCCTTCCCACCTGTACTGTGGCCCCATCAGTGCTGTGCCTTAATTGGTGGGGGGGGGGGTGTTGGGCCATACCCAGTGGTGCTAGGGGTTATCCCTGGCTTTGTGCTCAGAAATCACTCCTGGCAGGCTTGGGGAATCAAACCTAGGTTTCTCCTGTGTGCACGGCAAAGGCCCTACCACTGTGCTATCACTCTGGCCCCAATGCCTTAATTTTGTGACTTTATTAAATTATGTCTTGTGTTCATGTCTCAGTATAGTTCAATTTTGCTGTTGTACTCTTTCTAATATGTTTGTCAGTCATTTTGGTTATATTCTGCATAAACTACCTTTAAGCCTTTTATTGTTTTCGTTTGGGGCTACCACTGATTGAGACTATACCTGGCAGTGCTCGAGGGGTCTTCCAGTGGTGGGCACTGAATCTAGGGCCCGAAGGTATGAAGAATCAACCCCACCCTTGAAGCTCCCTGACCCTTGTTTAACATCTTGTGCATTTTCTGTTCCATTGGGCAAACTATTGATTCCCAGGTCTTTGCGTCTGTTCTTTAGACTAACATGTTGGGTCTGCTATGCAAATTTTTTTTCTAAGGCTTTACTCTTTCCTGCTCCTCTGGAGGTTAGTAGGTGGGTCTGCATGTCCCAACCCTCTAATCATTTGGTCTTTCTGGCAACCAGCCCGGTGCGAAAGCTAACCCCACCCTGAATCCTATCATCATAAACTCTCAACTGACAAAGAACAAAAGACACTCCTATTGCTCAGGAAATTCCAAAGGCTTTTAGAGCTGTGTGCCAGGAACCTGGGGCAAATTCACTGTTCTCCTCAGGCTCAGCTACCCTGGCCCAGAGGGGGCTTGCGGAGCTGTCCTCAGGCACTTCAGCCCATCTTTTCTCAAACTGTCCCTTCTGTGCACTGTGTCCAACTCCTTCCAGGTAACTAGGATTTGGGAGACGCCAGTGAGACTTGTGCCGGTCTCTCCAGCAGCTATTCATGGAAGGCAAGTGTCTGACTACCTGGACTGTCGTTTGTGACTTGGGTATGCTTATTCAGCAGGCATCAGGGCCACCACCTGGGAATGTTATGTTCATCCTTAGCTCCTCTCCATTTCCTCCTGCAGGTAAGCGGCCTCTGAGTAGCCTCATCTTGGGCAGTTTGGAAGAGAACTCTGCTTAAAGTAGGAGCCCTCGGACACTTTTGGAATTGCTGCCGAAGTTACTTTAGGGGTTTAGAAGAGAGAAGGAAAAGCGTCAACGTGGTGATCTGGGCCAGCAAGACCGCTGATCCTTGAAGTAGCAACACTCAGAAAGTCCTATAGAGGGTGCTGTTGTGACTGTCCCAGATCTACTTGAGTCACCCACAATGATATGGAGTTGGGGATCCCTGGACCCAGCTTGAAAGGGCTGTGTGAGCTGGAGTACACTTTGCAGCAATCAGAAGAGACAAAGCAAAAGAGGAGTCTCCCATCTCTTGACTCTTGGTAGAGACATTCTTGGGGCCTGTCCCAGAACTTCTAACATGCCTATGTGTTACATGCACAGTCCAGACACTTTCCCTGCCCTTGCACTGGCTTTAGGTTGACCCAAATCACATTAACAGCTCAGACCTGGGCTGAAGGATTCGGTTCTGGCAGAAGGGAGAAGTGATGAGAATTGGCCCTTATTGGGCCAGAGAAATAGCAGGGCAGGGAGGGTGTTTGCCTTGTACATGGCTGACCCAGGTTCAATTCCCTGGCATCCCACATGGCCCTCAGAGACTATCAGGAGTGATTTCTGAGCACATAGTCAGTAATCCCTGAGCATGGCCAGTTATGCCCCCTTCCCTCACCAAAAAAAGAATTGACTTTATTGGGAAAATAAGGTCTTTACAGAAGTTATGTGGCAACATGAGGTTCCTAGAGTGGCCCTTTATCCACCATAACTGGTGTCATAAGAAGGTGGGGTGCACAGACAGTAGCACCTTGGGGAGGAAGCGTTCCACCCCAGGACGAACATAGTGTGTTTCTGTTTCAGTTATTTTTTTTTTTTTTTTACAGGGGAGCCACATCTGGCAATGCTCAGGACTTACTCCTGGCTCTATGTTCAGGAATCACTCCTGGCAGGCTCAGGGTGCCATATGGGATGCTGGGAATTGAACCTGGTACTTCCACATGTAAGGCAAGCACCCTCCCTGCTGCATTATCACTCTGGCCCCATGTGCTTCTGTTTTTAAGTGACCCAGCTCACGGCACAGTGCCCGTGGGTCCTGGCTCTCACAGAAGCCAAATTGAGTTTAAGGGAGAGGAAAATTGAAGAATTTCTTCCATGCCAGAGCTTCACAGAGAGGCAGCAGAAAAAGAATTTCCTGTCAGTGGTTTGGGGAAGGTGCTTTGGGATATAGTGAGTTGCCCTGGGGCTGTGCCCACTAGTGGGGAACAGTCCCTCCTGGGTCATCCTGGTCACCCCATGTTAGTCTTTATGGCAGTGGCAAGCAGAAGCCCACATGGCCTCATAGAGATGGAGGTGATGAGGGGCTGAGGCTGATCCCAGGCACCACCTTGACTATTCCTGTGGGTTTCTGACAGAAACTGCTCCCCCCTGGGGCTCAAGTCCCCCAAGTTGGACTTTCTCTTGGCAAATGAAAGGGATGAAAAGCAGGTCCCCAGAACTCACTCCGTTTTTAGGAAACCTGCACAAGTAAAGCTTGATGAGTCCCCAAGACTGCAGAGAGAGAAAAGGGTCTTCAGATTAGGGAGATTTGGGGCTCACAGACTTGGAGGTGGTGAAAGGGACAGGGGCTGTGGCTCTGAGCTTACACAGAGGACAAAGGTTATGTCAGTAGGTCTGTCCTCAGTGCCTTCCATGTGGATCAGTGAACAAAGCCAGGAGGGAATGGGGAGCTCCTCATAGCTTCCGGGATCCCCTATATCTTGACATTCCTGGGTGGCTGGCACAGCTCAGGTCAGGCATGGACAAGTGAAATTTCATGATGGATCATGATGGATCATCTGAAACCTTCCATCAGGGGCCTCGCCATGAAGGACAGACAGTCCTGGCTGACCTGCAGATGGAGGCTCTCAGTAAGCACTTGGTAGTGGAAGTCTCAACCTTCCAGTCCTTGGGGAACATGGGTCTGGAAGCAACAAAGACACAGCAAATAATTCACACAAGGTTAAAGAGATAAAACAGGTTCAGGAAACTTCCACCACAAGCTCTCTGCAAGTAGGCAAAGATACAGGCAGGCTGTGGAACTTAAACCACAATCAGTCTCTCTGAGTGTTTTATTAAAAAGAGAAGGACCACCCCAATGGGTGAAGACCAGGTAGAGGTAGGGAACCAATCCAGAGAAACTTCTAGTCCATGAGTGGCAAGCACCAGCAAAGAATTATCCTGGAGAGAATTTAAAAAAATGGTTACTCCTACAGAATACTTTGCAGTACAAGGAACTACTCTAACTTTTTTGTACCCTAGGGACCCCCAAGAGGTTGTGAGGTTATGGGAAGTGTAAGAAAATCTCTCATCCCACCCCACCATGGACAGAATAAATACAGTGGAAAAGCATCTTTTAAGTAGTAGCCAGGAGGTGCTTGCACTTCGTACATTGGCCACTAGGGGGCAGCGCATGACAGCTCTATACAGCCACTAGTCAGGAAAAACAGGCGACCCCAATAACCAACAACCCCCCAAGGAACAACAGCACAAACCGACCATGGCTTTATCAGGGGGCTGTGGTGGGCCTGGGTTGGCCTGTACTTCAGTCCTGGAGTCCACATTCATGCACACCTGCAGCTGCACTGAGCTTCAGGCTGGGAAGGGAGCTGATAGGCCACCATGGGTGGGGAACTACACTCTGCCTGTGGCCGCAGCTTCCTAGCCATATGGAGAGATTCTAAGTTCAGAGTCCTGCTCACAGTTTTGTCCATGGCCCCATCAGCTCAGGTAACAAGGTGCGAGTGTCCCCAGAATGAATCTTTCTTTACCCTGGAACTGTTTCTAGGAAACATGGTGACAGGTCCAGTTGATGCCAAGGTGTGCAGAAGCCCAGCTCTGCCCACCGGCTGGTGCTTCGCATCCTGATAGGACTTTTGTTGTTAGTTTGCTTGGGGGCCACACCTGGCATCTCTTAGGGGTTACTCCTGGCTCTGCACTCAGAAATTACTCCTGCCATGCTCAGGGGACCATATGGGATGCTGGGATTGAACCTGGCTCTGCCACATGCAAGGCAAACACGCTCCCTCTTGTGCTATTGCTCCAGTCCCTCACGAAGGACTTTTGGTGACCAAATGCAGAAATGAAGTAGGTCTTTGCTGGGCTTAGGGCCTATGTGGAAGGCCCAGGATCTCTTGCTCCTGTGAGGCCAGGAGCATCTCCCTCCTGCAGCCCCACAAAGACGCGGGACTCTGAGACCAAATCTCTCTAAGCTCTATCATTGAACAAACAGTAAGGTCCCAGCAAGGCCTGGGAAAGGCTGTGGGGAAAACAAACAGGAGGGGCAGATCCTCTCCCCTGGAAACAGAGTAATCTGGGGGTGAGTGCACAAGCCTTAAATAAAGTTCTGGGGAAACATAGGGAAGGGGTCTGGCCACAGGACAGAATTTCTGAATCTGAGGCCTCCTCTTACAGCTGAGTAGCTTCACCGCGGCCTGGCAGACAGGTGGCCCACGATGGCACTCAGATAAGGACATAGGTGCCACTGGCACCACAAACACAGACAACAAATTAGGGAGCAGGGATTGTGAGGTGCTGCAATTTAGGGCTGCTCAAAATAAGGAAAGGAAGACCCAGGTTGCTCTGGCTGCTATTTGCCCCAATTTTCACGCTATAAAAAGCAGGAGAAAGGAGTAAAATTAGAAGCACACCTTGGACAACTCCGAAAATAGATCAGAATGAAGTGCTCGGGCGGAGACAGGAAAGCCGGCAGGCGGGCAGCAGCCTCTGAGCCCAGGCGGGCGGCCACCACCGAGGGTGACCTGGCCGGGCCCCTCCCTGCCTTTCATGACCCTGCTCTTCCCTCCTTCCTGTCTGTGGTCTGCAATTTTATTTTCATTGCCTGGTATTTTATAAGGTCCATAATAGCCGGGGCATTCATTATTTGCAGGGGGGTAGCAGTTAGTTAGCTCGTCTATAAAATTAAGGGACAAACGTCTTATGCCTCCTCCTCTCAGCTGCTCACTTCCCGGCCCTGCTGGGCTGGACGGTGGGAGGGTCAGATTTGGAAGCGCTGCATCTATCTGCCCTGACAGTGGCGGACTGGACTCAGATAAAAACTGTTACTTCCATCCTTTCTAGAGGAGAAGGTGCCAACTGTCCCTAAGCTGGCTGAGGTCATGGTGCTGGGTTGAGAGTCCTTTTCTCCAAAATCAATTTCAGTTTCTTTTTTTCCATTGTCATGATTTACTTCAATAGCAAATGATGCACAAACCAATGTTGCTATATTTGGGAGAAATTCCTTTTGACCAAATAAAAATTAAAGATTACTTTTATTCCATTATGTGCTTTTTAGTACTATTTCTTTACACGAGGAAAGAAAGTACAAGAATTCATAAAGTACTGAAAACAATAGTTGACTATTTTCAATTCAGCTTTTTTTTTTTTTTTTTTTGGTTTTTGGTTTTTGGGCCACACCCAGTGGTGCTCAGGGGTTACTCCTGGCTGTCTGCTCAGAAATAGCTCCTGGTAGGCACGGGAGACCATATGAGACACCGGGATTCGAACCAACCACCTTTGGTCCTGGATCGGCTGCTTGCAAAAGCAAACGCCGCTGTGCTATCTCTCTGGGCCCCTTCAATTCAGCTTTGACCCTCCCCCATTTCATCCATCTGTCAATCTGTCCCTCCACCCTCCCACCTTGATTTCATCTCGCTAGTTTTCCATTTGATCATCCTTTGTTGTCTCCTAACCATTCTCCTACCCACCCATCCATTCATCCACCCATCCATCTATCCATACATATACCCATACATCTATTCATTCATAATACATTCATCCAGCCAGCCAGCCAGCCGACCATCAATCCATTCATCCATCACAGCCATCCAAAGGTTATTATTGTCCCTGAGCTCAATAACTAAATGAAAATACAGTGGTAAGACTAGTTTTACCATCAACAAGTTTACCCTTTTAGAACATTATAAAATATATAAATGGTGATCATCTTATGTGTCTCCTCATTTTGGGAAAAACATAGAGAGATTAGAGAGACAGAACAGCAAGTAAGGCTCTTGAAGAATGAAGCTAATATCTTGAATGTCAGCTCATAGGTCAGGGTCCTGTGACGGAGAAGCATTTTCATGTCTGATGTCAGGACATGGCAGAGGAGCAGAGGAGTCTGAGAGACTAGAGGCTTGAATCTTTCTCTTTACCTTCTGTCTCTGGTGGATCTTCTGATTCTCCTGTTGTCAACATTCAAGTAATTGTGATAATAAGTTATTTTAGAAAAAAAATTACATTTGTCTGTTAGGGAGTGGCTTTCAAAACTCTTTTCAGATTTTGTACACACTAAGTATAAGCAGGAGAGACCACAGTCATGTGGAGAAGGAGGCTAGTGTCTAGGAGGGTTGGCAGTGTTTCTGGCTCACACATGGTCCAGGGATGCTTGTTCTGCTTCTCCACTCCCCCTCACACCTGCACCTGTCCCCCAAACCCTAGGCTTATGAAAGACTTGGTCATGGGCAAAGTTACCTGAAAAGCCCAACTAAATAATCCCTCAGCGGGGCTGAGCAGCAGAGAACACACCCTTTGGAGGACACTCAAGTAACCTGTGTTGAATTGCAACAAAATTCTTGAGTATCCTTTTTCCATGGAATCTTTTTTTTTTTTTTTTGATGGAAATGGTAATTGATCAGGTACACAGGAGATCAAATAAGATGCCAGAGATCAAACTTGGGTTAGCCACATGTAAGGCAAGCACCCTTACCTGCTGAGCCATCTCTCCAGCCTCAACTGTGTGAGACTTTAATGAGCTTTCAGCACTCTACCCAAAAAGTGTACCATCTTCACCCTGGTTAGTGCACTTGCCCCTATTCCAGAAGAGTGGACTCCTGCCATTTAAACCACATGGACTCAGGCCCTTGCAGCCCTATTTCTGAGAGCCTGCAGAGATGGGTTGTTAGAGAAAGCCACTATTGGAGAGTCCTTCAGTAGCTCTGACCTCATTCCATTCATATCCCATGTAGAATGAGATGCTCCTCTTCTCTCAGCTTAGAGCATGATTGTGTAACTGGATGAACTTATCTTCTTTCTGTGGGCGACTCCTTGGTAAAGGCAGAGAAGTTGGCCCAGACTTAGCCAAGGCCAGAAGCACTGGGGAGAACTTTGCTAACTGGGGTTCCTACCTGCCTTCAGCAAAATAAAGAAATCAAACTTGAAATTCTTACCTTCTATCTCCCTTGGATAACAAACTACATACATTATCTTTTTTTTTTTTTTACATGCATTATCTTGAACTTCGTTCTCCTCCCCAATGAAACAGGAGCATGTCCCTCACCCACACACCTCGAGTACCCTCCTCTCTTCCCCCACTCCAGACAGACATGACATTCTCCAAAGCCTCTTGTGTGGTTTTTATCTCTGTAACAAATAACACTTCCAAGAGTAATCCTAGACCTTGAATTCTCCTTATACATGCTGGTAGCTATTCAGATAAATTCCCAAAGCGTATTTAAACTCCCCAGATGCTCTAGTCTCCTGTATAAAATTTATATGTATATACAAATTGGCATAGGACCTAAGTGCATTTTCCTGTATGCTTTGAACCAGCACTTGCCTGATTGCTTAGCAAACCAGATGTGATGTCAATGCTTTGTGAGGAGCTTGGTTTGCTGGATTGCATAGGGAAGAAGGACCAGAACATGAAAGCCAGCAAAGCTCAGCACAGGCCGGTCATCGTCGGTCCAACTATATGGCACAGCTTTTCCATCTGCGACTGGTTGGATTCATGGATGAGAAATTGGATCAGAGATGGGCAGATGAGGTGACCTGTCATTTTGCCTCTACTCCAGTTGCATTCCAGAGGGCCTGGCTCCCAAAAGACCCAACAACAGAGTAAGGGTTAGGCATGGGATCCCAGCCAACTCAGTGGGTGGAACTGATACCTCAGTCTTGCTTTTGTGATGGTTACCCACATTTTAAAGAAGTGGAGGTTTCTTTTTTCCTTTCCTCCTTTTTCTTTCCCCCTTCCTTCCTTCCTTCTTTCCTTCCATGGAGTATCCTTTCTTTTCCTCTTTCCTTTCCCTTCTTCTTTCCTTTCTTCCTTTCTTTCCATTCTTCCTTTCTTCCTTTTTCTATTTTTCTTTCCTTCCATATTTCTGACATACTCCTTCTAGAATTCTTTATAATTAATAATTATGATTATAATGAATTCCTAGAATTATAAAGGAAGACAGAACTCTATTACATGAGTTACAAAAAGTTTTTTGTCACTTTCAAAATTCAGCTATTGATAGTTTTTATACTTTACATAAAATTTTTCTTTGTTTTTGGGGGCTGGAGAGATAACACAGCTGTAGGGCATTTGCCTTGCAAGTGGTCAATTCAGGATGGACAGTTGTTCAAATCTTGACATCCCATATGTTCCCCTGTGCCTGCTAGGAGCGATTTCTGAGCACAGAGCCAGGAGTAACCCCTGAGTGCCACCGCATATGACCCAAAAAAACCCAAACAAATAGAAAAGGAAAGTGTGGAATGGAGGGCGGGGCTGGAGCATAGAGAGCCCACCCCAGGGTTTGAAGGTGGGGTTGACCTGGGTCCCCTAGGCCCAGAGTTGCAGGTCTGGTTCTACCTTTGCCTCTTGTAACCTCATGTTTGGTGAGAACAGGAGCTCTGTGAGCCTCTCACCACCCAGAAAGGATGAGATGAGGAACTGAGGCAGGAGAAAACAAGCCTGGAGCCTCCAGCACCCTGGCTAGACCCACTGCACCCTGACATCTGCTCTGAACATTAGCATCTGAGGACATCCCCAAGACCAATCTTCGATTCTGTGTTGGAGTCCCAGAGTGAATCGATAATTTTGACTATGAGCAAGACATTTAGAATTTACTTGGTCCCACCCAGTAGTTCTCATGGCTTTTACTTCTGTGCTAGTCTCAGGGGTCACCAAAAGTCTGGAATAGACCCCCAGCACTAGCTCTCAGCCTGGTAGCATCCCACTGGAGTGGAGTCACCTCTAAAAGTCTGATACAGTTACACTGAGGTACTGGGCTTAATTAGAACCCCTGTGCTGGACCTATTGGGGGGACCTATGGACCCCTTCCATAAGCCAGACCAATGTGCCTTGCTCCATCCCGGGAACCAAGTGCTTTCAGCTCTGGCCTCTTGCCGTGTGACTAGGCAGGGCTGGTTCTAAGGGCACCAGATAATGCGAAGGGGAGCTGGACGTCCAGAGAAGAGGTGTGGGAAGAGGAGCCCACACTGAGTCTGGAATCCTGCTGGTCCTGAGCTCTGAGTCCCTGCCCCCTGCATCCCTGCATCCCCATATCTCTACTGTCAGGAGGAGCTGAGTGCTGGCTCATCGCCCTTGAGTAGGGCTTTCTCCTGCTGTTGGCTTCTCTCATCTGCTCGCCAGGCCTTGGCAGCTGTCAGCACACCTTGGGGCTCTGTGAGTCCTTTCAGCCTTTGTTCAAATAAGCAGCCTCCCGTGGCCCACATCTGGAAACGATCCCTGGGCCGTCCCGACGCCAGGCTCGGGATGTGTCAGGTACCGCCACGCCCGCCTGCTGATCTTTGGGCAGCCCTGGGGCGCAGGCTGGCACCGCTCCCATTCCCCGCATCCATCTGCCCTGTCTTCCTGGGGAAGTGTGCCCAGTGCCAGGCCTGTCTGGCCTCCTCTGCACCTTCCGAGACTCCCCCATGGTGCAGGGGAAGTTGGCTGAGTGCCCTCCCCCCCCCCCCACCGCATGCTCTCCCAAGGAATGTCTGAGATTTGGGTGCAGGATGGAGGATGGACACGCATGCACATCCCACTGCTCACTTTAGGGAGTTCGATTTAGGGGGTTGTGGGCGTTGGTTTCTGGGCCATAGCTGGTCAGTCCTGGTGGAGTTGTGGGGCATATCTGGGGCTGAGCTGCCATGTCCAGCTGGTCAAGGGCAAGGCAAGGGCCATAAGGAATAGCTTGAGTTCAGAACAGCTCAAATTTCTTTGACCAAGCACCCAGTGCTTAAGTCAAGGATGAGGCTTGGCTTGAACTGGGTGCTGTGGCACTGAGGAGTGTCATGGCAGATGGAAGGTGCCATTCTTAGGAAGACCTGACTTCAGACACACTGGGTTACCCTGATCTCCGAGCCCAAGAAGGACTCAAACTGGGGGTCGTCCTGATCTCAGAGCTCAAGGAGGACTCTCCTCATCCTGCCTGCCCTCATGGGTGTGCTGTGGCATTTCCCCCTCGAATACAGTGGGAACTTTCTCATGTAGAAAACTAGTTTGAGTACAGTTCAGAGAGAGAGTAAAATAAAACTATTTCTCAGATCCCAACATCAGCGAAAACCACTGTCAACATTCTGGTTTCTATATGGTAAACCTTGGCTTCTTGATGTAATTAGATTCTCTTAATATAGTGAAAGGGGTTTTCTAGATGAACATTTGATAACCATTTTAGATCACACGTTTTTATGTCGAAAATGAATACTTGGGCCCGGAGAGATAGCACAGCAATGTTTGCCTTGCAAGCAGCCGATCCAGGACCAAAGGTGGTTGGTTGGAATCCCGGTGTCCCATATGGTCCCCCGTGCCTGCCAGGAGCTATTTCTGAGCAGACAGCCAGGAGTAACCCCTGAGCACCGCCGGGTGTGGCTCAAAAACCAAAAAAAAAAAAAAAAAGAAAGAAAGAAAGAAAGAAAGAAGGAAGGAAGGAAGGAAGGAAGGAAGGAAGGAAGGAAGGAAGGAAGGAAGGAAGGAAGGAAGGAAGGAAGGAAGGAAGGAAGGAAGGAAGGAAGGAAGGAAGGAAGGAAGGAAGGAAAGAAAGAAAGAAAGAAAGAAAGAAAGAAAGAAAGAAAGAAAGAAAGAAAGAAAGAAAGAAAGAAAGAAAGAAAGAAAGAAAGAAAGAAAGAAAGAAAGAAAGAAAAAGAAAATGAATACTTAAAGGAGCCAGAGTAATAGCACAGTGGGTAGAGAGTTTGCCTTGCATGCAGACCACCCAGGTTTGATCCCTGGCATCCTATATGGTCTCCTGAACCTGCCAGGAGTGTTTTCATAGCAGAGAGTCAGAAGTAAGACTGAGCACCTCCAGGTGTGGCCCATAAACTAATATCTATTTACTTTTAAACTAATATTTATTTAGTTATAGTTTTAAACAATTTAGTATATTAAACTATATATATTAATACTATATATTAGTTTAAAACTACTAACATAGAGGCCAAAGCAGTGATGTGGAGCGGTAAGGTATCTGCCTTGCCGGCGCTAGCCTAGGACCGATAGCAGTTGAATCACCTGGCATCCCATATGATCCCCCAAGCCAGGAGCGATTTCTGAGCGCATAGCCAGGAGTAACCCCTGAGCATCACTGGTTGTGGTCCAACCCCCCCCCAAATACAACTACTAACATATATGTCTCTCTCTCTCTCTCTCTCTCTCTCTCTCTCTCTCTCTCTCTCTCTCTCTCTCTCTCTCACACACACACACACACACACACACACCCCTAACTCAGTTCC
This sequence comes from Suncus etruscus, assembly GCF_024139225.1. NCBI lineage: Eukaryota > Metazoa > Chordata > Mammalia > Eulipotyphla > Soricidae > Suncus > Suncus etruscus. The sequence goes on along the minus strand of NC_064857.1, from coordinate 67,129,315 downwards.
TTGGAGGGAGAGGGCTGGTTAGTGGGAGGAATTGAGTCACACTTGGCAGTGCTAAGGCTTTATTCCTGGGGCCATGAAATGTTGGGGATCATACCTGGGTTAGCTATATGCAAAGCAGGTGCCCTATCCACTGTCCTACCTCTCTGACCTTGTAGTTCATACCAGGAGTGTAAGGTAATGCTTCCCCCAAAGCCTTTTTACCTAAACTTTCTTTTGAGATATTAATCCCTCCTGGATGATCAAACCTGCCTACACCTGGGATGGGGTGGGATGTTTTAAATTAATAGGGGCTGGAGAAATAGCATGGAGGTAAGGCATTTGCCTTGCATGCAGAAAGATGGTGGTTCGAATCCCACCATCCCATATGGTCCCCTGAGCCTGTTGGGGGCAATTTCTGAGCATAGAGCCAGGAGTAACCCCTGAGCGCTGCCGGGTGTGACCCCCTCTTCAAAAAAAATAAATTAAGAATAAAAGGTGCTGACTTTGAAAAGGGGAGAGAAACATGAAGGAGAAGCAGTGAGGGAGTCAGAATTTGTGAGAGGAAAGACATGATATTCATGGCAGAGAGACTCATGGTAGAGAAAGGCCATGGAATAAAAGCATGCTGACTCCAATAAAACTTTAACTGACTATTTGTGAATTATTTCTCCGCCATTACCCTGCTTCATCAAACCAGCTGGCCTGAGGGGTTAGAAACACAGTGCCTGGGGAGGCCTCACCCAACACATGGACTTTATGCTTTTTATTTTATATTTTAATCAACATAGGAACAGAGAAGGCTCAGGGCTGGAACACAGGCTTTTTAGGCAGGAGGCTTGGGTTTAGTCCCCAACGCCACTTGATTTGCCAAGCACTATCAGAGTGACCCCAAACCCCTAGCCAGGAGTTGCATTTGAGCACTATCACGAGTGCACCCCCCAAGACCACAAGAGGAATAAGAGTCCCTAAAGAGGGGGCTGCAGAGTAAAGGAGGCACTTCTGGGTCCCACAGTGATTAGGAGAACTGAGAATGGTGCTCCTGAAATTCAGAAGCAGGTAAGCAGTAATTCTGAGGTTCCCCATTTCCTGATGAATGCTCACAAAGAAGGGAGGACAAAATACCCCATTTCCACACATCTCAGTGCACCTCACATACAGCCCCACAGTTCTCTGGCCTGGTTGACTTTACTCTGACTTTTAAAACAATGAAACTGAAGAGTTTTTTTTTTGAGTCACGCTTTTAACTCTGATTCGTCCACTCAGCCAGTTGGAAAAAATATCCATCAATGATAAAGCCACTCAGACAGAGCAGAGTCAAAGTTCCAGCCCCCAAGTTCTGTCCTCAGAGCTGTCATCACCCTCACAGGGATTTGCAGACATGTGAATCGCTTCTGGAGCCTTTTCTCAACGAAAGTCAGATACAGGAAGTGTCTGGATATTCGGAGAAATATGGGCCTCATGTTCGTTGAACCCCAGATTCTAGGAGTGTCTGGCTTCACCATCACCTCCTCAAAGGGAGTCGAGCCTACATGTCTGCACATCAGCATTGTCATCTGTTAGTTCTGGACAGTCCTTAGGGCCTCCCTGTCCACCTCAGGGACCTGAAGCCTCCACATTCGGTTCACACACACCCTCCTATCTGGCTTCCCTTGAAAGCCAGCATGGGAGTGGTTGGAAGAAATAAGGGAGACATCACTGTACCCCATCTCTGGAGAGTGTGATGTATGGTGTGTGTGGTTGATGTGAGTGTGAGACTCCTGGCCTGTCCTTTCCCTCATCTTGCTTTTACAAGTCAGGGTGCAGGGGTGCAGGAAGTGAGCCCCTGAGCTTCTAATCCTGGCCCACTCTCTTCCCTCTGAATTCTTTCAGCCCTTCCCAGGCCTTGGAACTGGGCCACTGGAGTTATTTACCGGTTAGAAATATCTTACAGAGGGGCCGGAGAGATAGCATGAAGGTAAGGTGTTTGCCTTTTATGCAGAATGTTTGCCTTTTATGCAGAATGGCGGTTCTAATCCTGGCATCCCATATGGTCCCCTGTGCTTGCCAGGGGCGATTTCTGAGTATAGAGCCAGGAGTAAATCCTGAGCACTGCTGGGTGTAACCCAACCCCCCCCCCCAAAAAAAGAGGTTTCTTTACTGGAGGCTGTCATAGACTTGTGCCCATATCCATATGAATGAACCTCACGTGTGGAGAGACATTATCTGTACTCCATGATAACGGAGCACAGGTATGAAAAGTGTGTGACTGCCCCAAAGACAGCTGAGCCTGACTGGGAATCAATTTCATCAACTGTGGGGACCTCTTTGTCTTCTGCCACCCCCATTTTCCTGCAGACATGAAAGGGTCCATCAAACTTATCTTTTGAGGCATTTCCAATCATGGGGGGGGGCAACTGTTTCTAGGAGGACTGGGTTCAGCTGCCTCATCCCCTTCCCAATTCTTCCCCTGGAGCTCCAGAACACAATCTGACCTTGATCAGCATGGCAGTACCAAGAGGAGGTTTAGTCCATCCTCAGCTTCTTCAGCAAACACATTTGGCCCCCACCTTCCTCAGCGGACCCCAGCCTCTGTGGCAGATACAAAACCTGAGGGAACAAAGATAGAACCAGACTCCAACTTTCTCTGTTCATCACCAGAAGCAAAGATATCAGCAAGGTAAGAGCCACATGATGGGACAGGTGTGGGGGATCTTCTGAAAGACCCGTGTAAAAGGGCCACCGTGTTTCTAACTGGAAGATGTTCTCTAGCTTTGCAACAAGGCCATGGTAGCTTCACCAACACCTCACCTTTGTTCCTGGTCCCTCCAATTTAGTCCCTCCATCATCCTAGCCTGCCCGGACCTCTGCTAACCCCCCTCCAGGAACCCTGCTCATTGCTCATCCCTGGGGTCTAAAAACCTCCTTTACTTTGTGTCCAGATGGGACCCTGAAATACTGAATCCTCCTGGGGAACACCCACCCCACACCCTGAGCTCTTCCTTTACCAAACCTAGGTGAGACAGGTGGGCAGCAAGGGATCTTCCTTGATAAGATAAGGGATGTCCTTGATAAGATTTAACTCAAGTTTTTCCACCCACAGTTCAGGTGATTCACCTACTTAGTAACTAGCAGATTATTGGTGAGGTGATTAAGATGAACTAAAAAAAAAACTTTTTCTGTAAAGCAGTGAGTGTGGAGTTCGCCTGCATATCAATAGACATGCCCAACACGAAAGAACTAAACATCGGGCCCGGAGAGATAGCACAGTGGTGTTTGCCTTGCAAGCAGCCGATCCAAGACCTAAGGTGGTTGGTTCGAATCCCGGTGTCCCATATGGTCCCCCGTGCCTGCCAGGAGCTATTTCTGAGCAGACAGTCAGGAGTCACCCCTGAGCACCGCCTGGTGTGGCCCAAAAACCAAAAAAAAAAAAAGAACTAAACATCGATGAAAGACAACATTTTCACTCCAGACACCGAATCAAGTCCAGATTTATCCTGTTGAAAAGAGGTACTTCTATTTTATGGGGAGGGTCACACCCAAACAGGGCTCTGCATTCAAGGGTCACTCTTTTTTTTGTTTTGTTTTGTTTTTGTTTTTGGGCCTCACCAGGCGGTGCTCAGGGGTTACTCCTGGCTGTCTGCTCAGAAATAGCTCCTGGCAGGCACGAGGGACCATATGGGACACTGGGATTTGAACCAACCACCTTTGGTCCTGGATCGGCTGCTTGCAAGGCAAATGCCCTGTGCTATCTCTCCAGGCCCACCAAGGGTCACTCTTAGTGGGCTTTGGGGGAATCATATGGATTGAACCCTGAACTATTGACAATGTGTAGAGCAAGCTTCCTACCACTGTTCTATTTCTCCAGCCCCAAGTGAGTGTTCTTCTCCTCCTCCACCTCTTCTTCCCCCTCCTCCTCCTTCACTCCTTCTCCTTCACTTCCTCCTTCTCTCTTCTTTTACTTATTTTTCTGGGGGGGTCATACCTGGCAGCGCTCAGGGATTTCTCCTGGCTCTGTGCTCAGAAATCGCTCCTTTTAGGCACGGGAGACCATATGGGATGCCAGAATTCGAACCACCTTCTGTCCTTGGATTGGCTGCATACAAAGCAAATGCCCTACCACTGTGCTATCTGTCCAAACCCCTCTTTTTTTCTCTTTCTCCTCCTTCTCCTCTTCTTTCTCCTTTTTCTTCTCTTTTTTTTAAGCCAGTCAAATTGAGCAATGGGGGGGGGGGTTATATACCAACTTTTGTAATACTAGCATTAATAAGTTCTGATAAACCACTGCCATTGAACCAGCCTCTTCTTCTTCTTCCTTTTTTTTTTTTTTTTTTTTTTTTTTTGGTTTTTTGGGCCACACTCGCTTGATGCTCAGGGGTTACTCCTGGTTAAGCACTCAGAAATTGCCCCTGGCTTGGGGTGACCATATGGGACGCCGGGGGATCAAACCTCGGTTCCTCCTTGGCTAGCGCTTGCAAGGCAGACACCTTACCTCTAGTGCCACCTCGCCGGCCCCTCTTTCTCCTTTTTGTCTTCTTCTTTTCCTCTTCTTCTTCCTCCTTTCTCTCCTCCCCCTCCCCCTCCTCCTCTTCCTCTTCTCCTTTTTTTTTGGGGGGGGCACATCCAACAGGGCTCAGGGGTTTCTCCTAGCTCTGCTCTCAGAAATTACTTCTGGCAGGCTCGGGGGACCATATGGGATGCCATTGATCAAATTTGGGTCAGCCACATGCAAAGCAAACACCCTACCCACTGTGCTATTCCTCTAGCCCCCTCTGTTGTACTTTCTATGGAGGTTTTAATTTCTCTTATTGTGTGTGCCTTTTAATCTAGCATTTCTGTTTGGAATTTTGTTTTATTTTGTCAGGATTTTTTTCTGCCCCTGCATTTTCTCTAATTAATGTTTTTTTCTTACTAGCCTACATTTGATATCTTTAATGTGTTTTTCAAATAATTATTTTAAATGTGTTATTTATTAATTTCTTTTTTATTATAACTGTATTAAACACAATGATTTACAAAGTGGTTTATAATACAGCTGCTTCAGGCCTTTAATGTTCCAACACCAATCCTATTACCAGTGTGACCCTCCTTCCCTCACTGTCCCTAGTTTATTTCTTTTTTTTTTTACATTCAACAGAATCATTCATAGTTGAATTTGAGATATAGAATGAGTCAGGGCCCTTCCCACCACCAGTGCCAACCTCCCTCCACCTTGGCCCCAGAGTGCATCCTATACCATCACCCCTCGTCCCCTTTAAATTTAGATTGTTAAAGTTTAGGTCCCTTGATTCCATTATCATCAACTTTGGCTTGAATATTCAGCTCCATCCTTATTTATTTCTCTGCCAATGCATCTGAGACCACTTGGCCCCTGACCCACAGCCTTTCTTTGATCCTTCTTATTTTGATAGAAAAAATGTGGAAATATGTGGTAAAATAAAATAATCCATGTCCCAAGATTCTATGAAAAGGGCAGGAGCTCCAATTTAAAAAAAATAAGGGATTAAAAAAATAGAGTAAAATCAGACATGGCAGTGCAGAAACCTTGAATAACCTTTCAAGAAGCAGAAAGAAAATAACACAAAGAGAACCCAGAACCCTCTAATTTTACTACAAGTTGCAACCCAAAGAGGACACCTACAATTAAATTCCTCTCCCCTCACTTTTGTTTTGTTTTTGTTTTGTTTGCTTCTATTTCGATGAGCTGATTTGGGATGCAGGTGAACAGTAGATAGTACTTGGTAAGAGCGCGAATTTAGGGAGAAAAGCAATTCTACCATGAATTCTCCACCAATAAGCAACCCTGGCACAATTCCTTTGAACTAGGTAAGTGGAAGTTCTGTTTTTCTTCATCAAGTGTTGCAGCAGCTTATCTTAATTATCCACTATCATCGGCCGTTGGAAAAAAAGTCAGTTCATTGTGCACCGTGGGAGGAAACCAGTCTTCCTACATGTTATGCCTTCGAAATGCATGAACTTGAACTTCAAATCCCTGGGGAAAAGTCAAGGAGAAAGTGATGAGTCATATTTCTTGAGCGCCTGAAATGAGAATTTTCTCTGACCTAGGTTCATTGTTAATGAGTAGGGCCTGGCTTGGAGGGGAAAGTGGGGATGGATGCAGATCTTGGTCTGGCCCAGTCCATTGAATCTCTGTCCCCAAATACCTGGAAACTTGTGTACAAATGAAGCATTAGACATTGGCTTTTTGTTTTGTTTTGTTTTGTTTTCTTTTGGGATTACACCCGGTGGTGCTCAGGTGTTGCTCTTGGCTCCCCACTCAAGAATTATTCCTGGCTGTGCTCAAGGGGAATAAATGGGATGTCGAGGATCAAATCCCGGGTTGACCATGTGCAAGGCAAGAGCCCAACCCCGGAATTCTGGCTTTTATTTTATTTTATTTTATTTTTGGTTTTTGGGCCACACCAGGCGGTGCTCAGGGGTTACTCCTGGCTGTCTGCTCAGAAATAGCTCCTGGCAGGCACGGGGGGCCATATGGGACACCGGGATTCGAACCAACCACCTTTGGTCCTAGATCGGCTGCTTGCAAGGCAAACACCGCTGTGCTATCTCTCCGGGCCGTACATTTCCTTTTTCTTGTTCCTATTGTCATTGCCCCCAGTGTTCTCACTTATATTTGGGCCCAGGCACAATGGAGAGGTGGAAGGCTTTGCTCCAGGTCTGAAGTGTTACTGGAACAGGACTTTCAGGGGACTCTTGCTATTTATGCTTGCTTCACTTCAGCTCATCGTTTGATGTTTACATTTGCCATGCTAGGAGTCGAACCCTAGGTAAACAGGTTGATGCTCAGTGCTCATGAATGAACAACAGGTCAACATAAAACCTCAACCTCGAACCAAGCCCAAAGTTTAAGTAGCCCATATAAGCAGGGTATGTGTGATTTTAATTCACAAGTACAGTGAATTAGACTGTAGGAGTCAGGGTCAAGGCTACAAAACCTCTTGAATACTGAGACGCAGTTCCTAGCCATGGAACCCCAACAAAGAGACCTGTAACATGGGTATGCATGTGTGTGAGAGAGAGAGAGAGTGAGAGAGAGAGAGAGAGAGAGAGAGAGAGAGAGAGAGAGAGAGAGAGAGAGAGAGAGAGAGAGAGAGAGAGAGAGAGAGAGAGAGACCACCATCCTTCCAAGGAAACAAACCCTTCTTCTCAGGGCAATGTTTTCAAAGACTCAGCATAGGTCACAGGTTACCTAATAAACTTCCCAAGAAAATCTAAGCTACCATCAAACCCCAGTGGCTTTTCCCAGTTTGCTTAAGGAATATTGGCCCAAGTTAGATCCTGTCTTCTTAGACTCTATTCTAATGATCGCTCCCACCTTTCATCCTGCAGTGAACTTGAGACCAGTCAGACCAAGTCAGGTGAGAGGGTAAGATCCAGGGGGTGAGTCAGGGAAGGCCCTGCCTCCCAGATCAGGTCCTTCAGGATCCAAAGCTCAGCACCTTTCTGCTTCTCTGTACTGTACATCTTTGAAAACTGAGCACCGATGCTCATGGTGGATTTACCCTTTTAGTACCGTAAGTGCACAGTTATGCTTGAAACAAATTGCTTTAGTCAGACACACCTCTGGTATAAGTTTTAGATATAATAATTTATTGCATTTTTAAGGGGTCAAGACATTCCCAAATGATACCCATGAGGCCTGGGGTCCATCAGTGATGCTTACAAAACAGAGCTGGCAGGGAACCAAAGTCAAGGTGCCGAGTGAGCCTTGCAGTGAGTCCCAGGAACTACCTGGGGCATGTCTGAGCATTCATTACTACCAAATGCCATAATTTGTGCTCCACAAATATCAGTGACTAGTGAGAACCAGCCTTGGAGAGATGTCCCCATTGAAGGCATCAAGGATAATGATGGAAGTCAGCTGTGAGGTCATCTAGAAAAAGCAGAGGTGACATCAGCCTCCTCCTTGGACAGCAGCATCCCAGGAGAGAAGGGACAGTCATGTTCCCATGAGTTAAGTCCTCAGCCAAGCAACCTCGCCTTAAATGAGAAAGAAAATGGCAGCAGCTCACAAGCCTCTAGCTCTTAGGTAACTTTGGCTGATTTCCTGTTTCCTTCTTTGAGGACTTTTCCTGAACTGAACAATCCTTCACTGGAGGCTGGGTCGGCTTCCCTTTTCTCAGACTATTATGTTACTTATTTGCATGACATTTACTGAGCATTGTCTAGGGACTAGGCCCAGGAATCACAAAGGAGGATTAACCAAAACCACTGGACTCAAATAAATGCATCATGTATAGAGCAGCAAAGAAAATAATATGAGAGGGGAGGGTCAGTGAATGCCGGGAGCCCTGCTTCTGCCCTGCTGAAATAAGCATTTGAATACACAAAGTTAATGCAAAGTAAAGATGATAGAATGTATACCTTTGTTAACTGGGAGGTGTATTTGTTTCTTATGGGGGTGCTCACCAGATACCATAACTGGGTGACATACACCACAGAAGTTTACTGTCTCCTTGTCTAAGGCTGGAGGTGGCAGACCAAGGTGTTGGCAGGGTCAGTTCATTTGCCTCAGCCTTGAGCCAGAGCTTTCAATCAACCTCAAGTGCCTTGATATCAATGAGCCTGGAACACAGGAGGAGAAGCCAGTGCTGAAGCATCCCTAGCCACTTGCTGCCTGGAAAAAAAGTGGACCCGATCAGAAAGAAAAAAGATGTAGCTAACTCTGAGCTGTATCATTACAAGCAAGAAAGCATCATAATCTTCAAGTTTGCTTTTCAAGGCAGTGACGTTAGTACCCTCACGCAAGTATAAATGTTGGTAAGACTTTGGGGAACCACATGCTATATGCACACTCCAAGAGTGACTATCCAGCACTACAGACCACTGGACTCTTTCAGCTACCCCATTTGGTAACCCAGCTCTGCAGTCAGATATTAAGGTTTGGAAAGTCTTGGAACTTTAACACAAGAATAAAAGGTTATAAATGGATAACGATTAGGAAGTAACACTAGGGAAAAGGAGGTTTTTAGGAATGTGAAACCTTTATAACTATCAAAATGAAAACAGGGTTAATAGGTAAAGTTAATGTAAATTATAAAAATATGGGAAGTATGAGAGAAAGATGAGCAATAAGGATGGTTATTCCTGAAGGGCCAACATCTGACTTACTAGAGCTTCAGAATGAGAGAACAGAAACCCTTGAGAGAAAAACAAAACAAAACATCCAGCATTGTCCAGAATCAGGACACCAAAGTCCAGATTGAAACATCTGGCCAGGAACTCTGTATGACAAAGGAAACAAGCCACACCAAGGCCGGTTGGCCATGGGCAACAGAGACCTCATGGGAATGTAGCTTCATTTCAGACTTTTCCATGTTGGAGGCAGAAGATGATGGAGGGGTTGGTGGCTTCTAATCTCAAAAACAATAGATTTTATGAAAAACATGATTCTATTTCACTCACTCAGTTAGGAGACCATGCAGATTTTCAAGCATGCTAGGACTTAGAGACCTTGTACTTATTCTGTCTTGTACTCATCCTGTCACGAGTGGAGTTAATGTTCCAGAAAAGTGAAGGAATTATCCAAGAAAGAGGAAGAATAGGATCCTGAAAAAAGTGAATATAATGCAAGAAAATAATGAGAAGTCAGAGAAGGAGGGTAGAGGGAAAAAGACTTCAGCACCAGTAGGAAAAGGGTGAAAAGAGAGAAAAAAAAGGAAGGATTCTCTAGAATATCTTAGGTGAAAGGTCACTGAGGCAAGGCAAAAGAGATGGCAGAAATGATGGTGTGTTTGAAACAAAATATTTAGATTGTCATAAAATGATCTAATTTAAAATGGTGATTCATCATAGCTAATACAGACATCATCTAGGACAGATAAATCAAGAACTATAATACAGGAATGAGATTTATCATGTGAAGGCAGTTGCTCCGAGCAAGAGATACAAGAGTTCAAAGTAGTTGCTTCCAGGCATGAGCCTGAGAGTATATAGGGTGGAGCCTTGAGAGAGATTATCTCTCATTATCACTGGCCTTGTCACACTCTTCAGCACTATTGCAAAAAGGACTCAGTGGAACAAGGTAAAAAGAAATGTGGTAAAGAAATGTGACAAGGTAAAGAAATGTGACAGCCTGTAGTGATTGATTGCTCGAAAACAGAGGAGAAAGGAGAACCAAGTCTTGAGTATTGCGTTGAAGTAACCCTTCCTAGCTGCATTGAACCCATCCATCCTCCCTCCTTCATGTTTTAGACAGAATCTGAATGGAGAAACCATCTCCCGGTGAGCTGCCTGTACATTCACTTATATCTGCCCACATACCCCAATGAAGCTATATTGCCCAGCCAGCAATCCTGGTGCCCTGCGCTCATGTCTAAATGAGCATTGTTCCCAATAGAATCCCAGTCCATGAGCATGGGCAATGAACAGCGAGAGCATGTTGTGTTTGTAAAGTACAAAACTCAGTTTCTCCTCTTATCAACTCTAGAGAAAACAGGTGGACCAGAGAAAGATCCTGGACCACCTGTTAACTTGCACCTGTTTCTCTTCTCTCATCACTTCCTGCCTCAGTATAACAAAAGTCCCATCCATGAGATGAAACTGCCACTCTACTCATCAATTTTGTAACAGGTCTTGGCTTAAGAAAAAATGAGAGTGCTTTGCATATCAGCCAGCCCTGAATTCCTTCTACCCTTGGGGTAGAAGATTGGCTCTGATACTTTCAGGATGTAGAGCTTTGGAGTTCAGGAAATCCACCCTCATGATTGCCAAAAGAGGAAACCCAGAACCCAAGTGAGTGAGGGTCTCTGAGATCCCACTGCAGGTCACCACTATTCGGACACATTGCTCCTCCCCACAAGACAGCTGGATCCAGTCTGTCCTCTTTGAGTTCAGTTTTATTTCAGAATCTTTGGAAAATTCTGTACTTTAAGGGTGAATTATCTCATTTAAAAGTAAAAGAATCAATCAAAAGTTCAGAGCGAGAGAGAGAGAGAGAGAGAGAGAGGGAGAGAGAGTGGGAGAGAGAGGGAAAGAGGGGAGAGAGAGAGAAAGAGAGAGAGAGAGAGAGAGAGAGAGAGAGAGAGAGAGAGGACAAAAGGTGGAACACTGGCCTTGCAAATAGATGACTCTAGTTCAATCCCCGGCACACCATATGGTTCCCCAGGCATGTCTGAGTCCTGAGCACAGAGCCAGGAGGAAGCCCTGAGTACAGCCAGGTGTGTCCCCAAACCAATAATGATGATGATGATGATGATGATGATGATGATGATGATGATGATGATGAAAGTAAGCCAGGTACCCTGCACTGATGGTTGACACTAACATGTTTCAATGTGCTTTTTTATTTTTTTATTTAAACAACTTTATTACATACTTGACCATTGTCACAGTGATGTTCTTTCTCATGTGCTGTAAATATTGGCACTTCAAAAACAAATGGTTACAGAAGCCCTTTAAATATACAAAATGAAGGGGCCCGGAGAGATAGCACAGGGCCGTTTGTCTTGCAAGCAGTCGATCCAGGACCAAAGGTGGTTGGTTCGAATCCTGGTGTCCCATATGGTCCCCTGTGCCTGCCAGGAGCTATTTCTGAGCAGACAGCCAGGAGTAACCCCTGAGCACCACTGGGTGTGGCCCAAAAACCAAAAACCAAAAAAAAAAAAAAAAAAAAAAAAAAAAAAATATATATATATATATATATATACACACACACACACAAAATGAAGAGTAAATACGGTAAGGGTCAAAGCCTCCGCAGTATTTATTTTAAAAGGATGTGAACTGCTGTGTTTAACTCTTGCAACATCTGGCACATTCCTCTTTCTTCCTGAATCCACATTTCTAATCTCCCCCCAGTATAGTCTCAGCTTCCTTCACGGTCCTCACTGCCGCAGAGTCATGCATGTAAACTGGGATTTGGAGCTGTTAAGTTTCCAGAGGCCAAAAGGCACTGAGCATGCATGTTTATTTGGACTCAGTGACTGCTAGTTAGTTTTAATTCACAATGGATCAAAACAATAAAAATAGACTTAAAATGTTGAGTCATCCTGAAGACATACAAAAATGAGAATAGAACAGACCCTTAAAGAGATAGACTTATGGCTAGAACAGAAACTTGTTCTGCCCTGTGCTTTTCATAGTTTTCATTCTTCCACATCCAATTTCTCCTCTCTCTCCCATTAATAAGCAGCAGGCATTTTTGCTACAGTCCCGGCACTCAGTTCTTTGAACTCCTTCCAAGGGATATTTCAAAAATCACATACTAATCCATCTTCAAAAATTGTTTTAATTAATCTCTCAGCTGACAACTCAATTAAGTCCTCCTTCAGTTTTATTAAAGTCAAAACAGAAAAAAAAGGAAGCCATCTGATTTACAAAAAGATTTGTTATTCAGTCATCAGATTCATTTAGCGTCTTAATTTGGAGAAAAATATAGCCCCAAAAAGCTCTGTGCTAAGACTTAGTAAATTATGATTAATCATACCTATTATTCTTCTTACGCAGACACTTTATTTCACTCAATGATACCCCAAATGTTTAGGAAACTCTAAATACTATTCTTTTGGTGTGTTTTACCAGTGGAATATTCTTGAAGAAATGCTAATCACAGGGCTGAGGAAGTGATTGAATGGCAGAGAATGTACTTCTTATGGTGAAGCCCAGGGTTTCACCTTGGTATAAAAACAATAATATTAATATTAATAATAATAAAAACCTCAATCCTTTCCAAAGGCTTTTTTTTTATTCATGTCAGAAGGGTAATGTGCCAACATCATAACAAGGTTTAAGGAAGGCACATATCACACAGACGTGTAAAAACCCAATCATCATGCTTATGAACTGGAAAAGGATTTCCAAAGGCTTTTTATATATATTTTATTCAAGACATCAGGGCTACCTTTTAGCTGACTCTGTTCATAGAAAATAGCTGTCATAGCAACCAGGAACTCTGTGCCCCTTCTGTCCTTCTGCCGAGATGGGCCTCTTTCACGAAGGACCTGCCTGCTTTCTGCATTCAGGCCAATGGGAGAAGTTCTACAGAGGGAATGAGACACTCTGGTCACTTTGCCTCAGGACACAGTGTGGGTCCAGAGTGGAGGGGAGCCAAACTAACCAATCTAATCTGAACCATGGGAAAATGTGGCTGGCCTCATAGGCTTGATGCAAAAAAAAACCCAAAATCATAAAAAAAAAAAAAAAAAGAAAAAGAAAAAGAAAAAGAAAGAAAGAAAAGGAGCCCAAAGAATAGACTGCCAGGAGGCCTTTCCTCAGCCACCTCTGAATGTCTGGATTTTATTTGGGTCATTTGTTTACTCACTTAGCATAATACCAGTATGATTGCTTTATGCTTGCAGGGAGGCAATACCCCATGGCCCCCAAGAAAGCCAGAACCCCCCACCTGTATCCCAAAGTCCCCTCACACCTTGGATTAATTATCTCTACAGAGAATTCTCTAGTCCCTAGCTTCATGCTTTGTACTTCAGGTATGAGTGAGCTCATATAGGTTGTCTCTTTCTTTCTGACTCTTTTCTCTTAGCATGAACCACTCCTTTCTTTTTCTCTAGTTCTAGCCCTATTGTAGCAAACTGCACATTTTCATCTTTTCTCAGAACTGAGTAGCCTTCCAACCTTCTTCATCAAACTTTGGGCACTGCAGCTGCTTTAAGAACTTGGCAGTTGCCAATGAGGCTGCCATGATACGCACATGTGCTTTTTAATTATTTTTTTTACATTGTTGGGTGAATGCTCAGAAGTAGAATTGTAGAGTCATACAGAAGCGCTGTTCCAGTTGTCTTTAAAATCTTAGACCACAGTGGCTGGGGGTGTAGCTCTGAGGCAGAGCACTTGTCATGCCTGTGTGGGCCCAGGGTTTGATCCCAGAAACCATAAAAAAACAAATCATAATTTAATTAGCAATGTATTAGGAGCAGGGGAGAAAATTCCAAAGATCTGGAACAGAAGCTTTGTGTGTGTGAGCCCTGATTCAATCGGTGGCCCCGTGTGATCCTCTGAGCACTTCCAGAGGTGCGGTCCTCCAAAAAGAAAGAAATAAAAGCAGAAACAAGAAGCAAATAACCCCCAAATAACTGCCTTGCTTCATGCAAAACTTTGAGTTTATTGGGAGGTTTATTTGGGAGGAAGCAGTAGGGGTCTGAAGCCACCATGAAGAGACCCGGAGGACTGGGGCAGGTTGGGGTGCGGGGAGCTGGTGGCATCAGAGAGCAAGAATGTGCCTGTCAAGTCCCGTGTCTTGGAGCTTCTGGAATGAGTGAAATTACAGCCCCAGTACCTTCACCATGGGAACATGTGGAAAGGAAACGCTTCTATGTGTGTAAAGAGGCCTATTTATAGCTCCTACCCATGTTGGGGAAGGCAATTATGCAAAGTGCTGCTGCAGGAAAGCACCGGGTTGGCATTCCCTGTGTGCAAGAGACCTCAAGGCTAGAGACCTGTCTCCTCGGACCCTAGCCAAGTCCCCAAGGCAACCATCCCCTTGGTTCCACAGCTGAACCAGACAGACCTGCCCCCTGCCCTTTTACCCAGAGCCAAAGGGACAGAGTGGGTCCCTGCTGATGCTGGAATTGTTGGGAAAAATCCCTGTGTGAAGCTTGGGGTGTGTGTGTGTGTGTGTGTGTGTGTGTGTGTGTGTGTGTGTGTGTGTGTGTGTGTGAGCAATCTAAAAGCCAATGAAGAAGTTCAGCCTTTATCTAGTGCCTGAACGTTGAAGGCGCTTTGGGGCTCCCTGAGGGAGAGCTCCCTAAAACACCTGCATTTTCATTATTTCCTTGTGTCTCTTTCCTTATATGTCTTTTTATGGTGCCAACAATTGAATTGCAGGCTCCTATCTTTGAGTCACATCCTTGGTCAATATTTGCTTGTTCTTTTATTTGTTTTTGGGGGGCCCATACCCAGCAATGCTTGGAGAGTGGTTACTGATAGGGGTGCTGGGGATAGAACCCAGGTCTCTTGCACAAAACACCTGCTCCCAGCCCTCTGAGACATTCATCACATTGACAGTGTGTGATTGGCACCTGGACTTCTGAGTTTGTTTCTGTCTGTGGTCATGACTGACTGTCATTTGGAAGAACAATATTGCTTTCTTTCCTTTCATTTTTGGGCCACACCTGGCAGGGCTCAGGGCTTATGCCTGGCTCTGCATTCAGGAATTACCCCTGGCAGGATTTGGGGTACCATATGGGATGCCAGGGATCGAACTTGAGTCAGCCACATGGAAAAATAAACGTCCTCCCTGCTATTCTATCACCCCAGCCCAGGAGAGCAATTTTTGTTTTATTTTGGGGGCCTTGGGGCCCTACCCAGTGGTGCTCAGGAGTTATTACTAGCTCTGTACTCAGAAATCACTCCTCGCAGGTTGATATGACACACCAATGACCAGGAAACAGCAACAGCTTGATCTAAGAGCAGATTGCCCTACCTTATCACCTAATGATAATATGAAATCAGAAGACACTCATCCTTTGATCTGTACAAAAACCAAGATCACTAATTACAGAAGACTGATTTTGACAACCGAGACTGAGCAGAACTCCTCCTGGAATCAATAAGTAAGACCCTAGTCTAGGCCTAGTATTTGTACAAAAACCAAGATCTTTAATTCCAGAGGTCTGACTTTGACAAACACGACTGAGCAGAACTTCTGGAACCATAAGGAAAGATTGTAAACTAGGCTTCATTCTAGGATCTGTGCAAAAACCAAGACCACTACAACCAAGACTACAACAACTGTGACAAAGCAGAACTTCTAGAACCATAAAGAAAGACTCTATTCTAGACTTCGTCCTAGGATCTGTGCAAATACCAAGATCTCTAATGACAGAGGACTGATTTAGTCAGCCACAACTGAGCAGAATGTTTCCAGGCACCATAAAAAGACCTTGGCGTTCGATAATGAGTATGCTTCAGGAGTGGAGAAACCTGGAATCTTTTAGGCCAAGGGAATTTTTCTAATATCCCCAATACTTACTGTGCCTATGCAAAAACAAACAAGAACAAAATAAAAACAAAACCCAAGAAACCTTGCCAAACTAGCCCTCCCCTGTTTTTTTCTTTTTTTCCTTTCTTTTTTCTTTCTTCTTATTATTTTTTTCTCATTGCTGCTGTTGTTTTTGCCAATGCTGGTTATTTTTTTTTGTTTTGTTTTGTTTTGCTTTCCAACAGAGCCACAGAACCTGAATCATCTTGTTCTGCCTCATAAATTGAAAAAGGGGGGAGTGCATGATACCAGGAGTAAAGGTATTGAAATTTAAATGAAAATTTAAAAAAATTTCAGACCTAAACACCAAAGTCAATGACAGCAGAATCAAGACTCCCAATCTACATCAAGCTATACATAAAGGGGACCAGTTATAATAACAGTCCAGGGGGCAAAGAGGGGAGGTATCGTATCAGATGCATACTGGGAACAGGGGTGGAGAGAGGACAACGCTGGTGGTGGGAATGGCCCTGATTCACTGTCACTATGTATCTTAAACATAATGTGAAAGACTTGTAATTCACATTGATTACAATAAAGTCACAAAAAAAATAAAGAAAGAAATTACTCCTAACAGGCTCAGGGAACCATATGGGATGCTGGGGATCAAACCTGGATTGGCAATGTGCAAAGCAAACATCCTACCCACTGTGCTATCATTCTGGCCACCAAGGAAACCAATAATGCAAACCCCCTGCTGATGCCTCATAGGCTTTGAGAAAAGTATCATGGGGAATTCTTTCCCCATCTCCCAAGAACTGGGGCAGAGCAGGAGGAAAGTCATCTGAGATGGCTGAGTTTTGTGCCATGGTCTTTAACAAACCTGGGTCCTTCCTGTGCGAGGACCAGCACTTGGAGATTCAGGCACAGGGTTGTTAGCATGTGGCCAGTTCTGCCTGGCTTTGTCTCATCTGCACAGTGCTGGGGGCCACGAATAATGCTTGTTTTATTATTTATTAATATTATTTATCCATATATTTATAAATATATATTATATTTTTATTTATACATAAATATATTTAATATATATTATTATATACAATAAATATGAATATATTAGATATATTTATATTAGATATACTTATATTATTACTATTGTTTATTATTTATTTAGCACCATACTTGCATCCTCCAGAGAGTTCTGCAAATTATAGTACGTGTGTGGTGTGTGTGGGTGAAGTGGACTAGGTCTGTATGTGAGCATCCTTACCACCCAAGACCTCTCACGTCTGTTTTGTTTTTGCATAACCCTTCTTGTCAGGTGCGGCTTTGAACTTGGAACTTTCTGCTACATTTCCCGACTTCTCTGAATCTTGATTTCAGCTGTGACTTGGCCACCTCAGGGCTTATAGGTTCTGGAGGTCACTGCCAAGCTGGGCAACATATGGTGGCATGTGCCACCTAGCACTGAGAATAAAGGTGCTCCAGCCCCAGGTGTGTGGAAAATGGAAAAGTCAGCAAATGTGGCAAGGAAGACTGAAGCAAGGTACTCATGGCCTCAGTTCCATCAAACTGGACATACAAGCATGACTGGGTAAAGGGGCACCATAAATAAGACAAGTGTGTGTGTGACCATTAAGATTTGGGTTTGTCGGGGCCGGGTAGGTGGCGCTGGAGGTAAGGTGTGTCTGCCTTGCAAGCGCTAGCCAAGGAAGGACGGCGGTTAAGGACCGCGGTTCGATCCCCCGGCGTTCCGTATGGTCCCCCCAAGCCAGGGGCGATTTCTGAGCACATAGCCAGGAGTAACCCCTGAGCGTCAAACGGGTGTGGCCCAAAAACAAAAACAAAAAAAAAAGATTTGGGTTTGTTGGGGCTGAAGAGAGAGCATGGAGGTAGGGCTTTAGCCTTGCATGTAGAAGGACAGTGGTTCAAATCCCGGCATTCCATATGGTCCCCGGTGCCTGCCAGGGGCGATTTCGAAGCACAGAGCCAGGAGTAACCCCTGAGTGCTTATGGGTGTGACCCAAAAACCAAAAAAAAAAAAAAAAAACCCAAAAACCCCACAACCGCCCCCCGCAAGAGTTGGGTTTGTTGGGTTTGTTGGGGCCGGAGAGATAGCACAGTGAGAAGGGCATTTGCCTTGCATTTAGCTGACCCACGTTTGATCCCTGGCATTCCATATGGTTCCCCGAGCCCATAAGGAGTGATTATTAAGCACAAAGCCAGGAGTAACCCCTGAGTGCCACCAAGTGTGGTCCAAAAATAAAAACAAATACAAAAGTTGGAGTTGTGGCTGGAGCAGTAAAACAGTAGGGAGGGCCTTGTCTTTCATACCATTGACCTGGATTTGATCTCCAGCATCTCAAATGGTGCCCTGAGCACTGTCAGAATTAATTCCTGAGTACAGAACCAGGAGTAACCCCTGAGTCTTGACAGGAATGCCCTCCCCCTAAAAACAGGTAGTTTTGTTTGTTTTGTTTTTGGTCCATATCTGGTGGTACTCAGGGCTTATTCCCCAGCTCTGTGCTCAGGGATCACTCTTGGGAGGGTTGGGGGATTACATGTGATTGTAAGAAACTGAACTCAGGTTGGTTGGGTGAAGGCAAGGAAGCACCCTGTTTGCTGTAACTGCAGCCATGTTTTTTCCTTGTTTTTGTTTGTTTGTTTGTTTATTGAGGTGTCACCAATTGTGCTCAGGGCTTATTCCTAGTTCTCTGCCCACGGATTACTCCCGGCTATACTCAAGGTACCATATGAGTTACAAGAGACTGAATCCTGCTTAGCCGTATACAAGACAAATGGCCTAACTATGGTACTCTTACTTAAACCCCATCAGGAAAAGAATTTAATGTGATGGAGAGACATTCAAGAGATGCAGCATTAATTCCTGATAAATAGAAGAAGCAGACCTTAAGTAATACACAGTGCATTTCCACTTTTG
The DNA here is from genome assembly GCF_024139225.1 of Suncus etruscus. Lineage (NCBI taxonomy): Eukaryota > Metazoa > Chordata > Mammalia > Eulipotyphla > Soricidae > Suncus > Suncus etruscus. Next base: position 67,110,521 of record NC_064857.1, on the reverse strand, counting down.
AAAATAAAATGCATATATAACCATAAATATAATTATCTGGTATACTTTTTTATTTTTTTGTTTTGGGTCACATCTGGCAGTGCTCAGGGGTTACTCCTGACTCTACACTTAGAAATCATTCCTGGTCCCTCGGGGGACCATATGGGATGCCGTGATTTGAACCACCATCTTTCTGCATGTAAGGCAAATACCCTATCTCCATGCTATCTCTCCAGCCCCTATCTGGTATAATTTTATATAATTATATGGTATACATAATCCAACATGTGTATACAGATACTTTGTTGTTGTTGCTGGGAATTAGGGCCACACAGGGGTTTCTCAGGGCTTACTCCTGGCTTTATGTTCAGGGATCACTCCTGAAGTTGCTTGGGAAACCACATGTGGTGCCAGGGTACACCTGGGTCAATTTTGTGCAGAACAAGCACCGTTTCTTTTTTTGTTTTGTTTTGTTTTTTTTTGTTTTTTTTTTTTTAGAATAAGCATCTATTTTTTTTGTTGTTTTTGGGCCACACCCAGTGACGCTCAGGGATTACTCCTGGCTATGCGCTCAGAAGTCACTCCTGGCTTGGGGGACCATATGGGATGCAGGGGGATGAACCTTGGTCCGTTCTAGGCTAGCGCTGGCAGGCAGACACCTTACCTCTAGCCCCACCACGCCGGCCCCATAGAATAAGCATCTTAACCCCTGTCTTGTGTTTCCAATTTCTGCACACATAATATTTGTAAAGATGAAAAAAAGGGCAAGGAATTCTAAAAAAAAAAAATCAAAGTAATAAAGTCACACTAAAATGTTGACAGTAGCATTTCTGGGTTCAGGGTGACTTTTAAAAATCATTTATGACCTGGAAAGATAGTACAGTGAGTAAAGTGTTTGCCTTGTATGCAGCTGACTGGGTTTAGTCCCTACCTAGCACTCCAGATGGGCTCCTGAGCCCTGCCAAGAATGATCCCTGAGCTCAGAGCCAGGAGTAAGCCCTGAGCACCTCAGGGTATGGTTCAAAATGTAAAATCAAATAAAGCATTCTTTTCTTTGCATGTGTTTGTACTTCGCACATTTTTGTATCATAAGCATGCATAACTTCAAAGAATATTATTTGGGGGCCCTTTCCAAGTGAGAAGGATGTTCAGTGTGGTGCTTGGGCATGAGGCCAATTGCTCCCTCTGATGATCTCTATCTGGCCTGAGACTCTCCCTTCCTCTGTCCTGTCAACCTGGATGTGGCACTTCGAAGGCCCTGACAGTCTTTGGGGATTCCCTGGCATCAAACACACAGAGGTGAACCTGCTACTTCTTCTGCTTTCTGGTTTGCCTATCCAGAGTATGTTCTGAAAGTGGCACATCGTTTTACTCATCTGGCCAGCTGTCCCAGTCCAGGCTTAAATAACCCTGAAGGGGCAGTGGGCAAGGAGCTCCTTTGAGCTACAGTTCTTTTGTCTGTATTGGGGCCACAGTGGTGATGCTCAGAGATTACTCCTGGCTCTGCACTCAGGAATCACTCCTGGCAGGCTCAGGGGACCATATGGGATGTCAGGGATTGAACCCATGCAAGGCAAAGGCCCTTCCTGTTGTGCTGTAGCTCTGGCCTTTGAACTAGAGATCCTGTCCCTCTTGTGTGGCTTGTGTCCCCAGGACTTCTGTAAGGGAAGGTCAACTTTATTCTCTTGGTCATAAGGGGTGCAATCCACATCTCTCTTCCTTTCTTGCCCCTTGGCTCTTGGGATTATGTAACGAGAAACCAGACAAGAAGAAATGAGATTTACATGCCAAGCAGTAGAGCAGGGAGAAGAAAAGTGGTCTGGGAGAAAAGTGGTCTAAATCCTGTGGACTTAATTGGGAAAAAGAAAAGAGTGTGTGTGAAGGAAGGATTACAGCACTGAGAGGAGATTGGTTCAAGGGGTGGTAGAGCCCCTGCCTGAGCTGGGGTGGGGGTGGGGGACCATGCTATGGCTGGGGGACTGGAAAGGAGCAAATCCCGGAGCAGCCGGCTGGCGAGAGTGAAGCCTACCCAAGCATGTGATTTAATTTCATCTTGAACCACCCAAAGCTGTTCTTGAATATTTGGTTCCACGGAGCAGCTTTGTTTGGGGAATGCTTGTCTTCATCCATGAAAGAGGAACCAAATTACAAAGGCCCAAAGTAATTACATTTTAAATAAACTTAAGCCATCAATTCGTAAATGGGTTCCTTCAGTTTCCACGCACTTGGTTATCAATACCCAATTATTCTCATTGCTGCCTCCAGTCTGACTGCTTTATCAGCACAAGGGAGAATGAAACAATTATTATTATGAAATTATTATTATTATTTATTTTTGCAAATCTGAGCTAGGAAAACACAGCCTCTCCCTAAATCAAAACAAAAAATGCAGCTCCAGTGTCTTAGAGAAATCGTGTTTGATATTCAAAATGGACTTGGATGCTTGTTGTTCTTAGACAAATTTGCCTACAAGTGCACAATATTAATCCCTCTAAAATGAAGGAACCCAGAACCAACCAACATCTTCATGAAGGGATATTCATCTTTTTCTTTCCTAAGATAAGGTAAAGGTTCCAGATGCTGGAAACACAAGACCCAACCTTCAACCTTCTCGGAGACTTAAACAAAGGAGGACAAGACAGACAGAAAACAGGGAGGCGCCTTTATTGTAGCATTAATGAATGAGCCTCCCAATGAGAAGAGGATTCCCTAGGAAAAAGTCACCCCAAGGGTCCCACTTACTAGTAAATTATTGCTTCAGTGCACTATTAAATTGCACCCCAGAGACCTAAAGGAATTATGGAAAACGGCCTGATTTACTTTTGCAAAGTGATTTACACACGGGGGTTTAATCCAGCCCAATCCATCTGGAGTTCTCCACAGAACCAAGTATTCCTGAGGCATAGCCAGACAGGATAGGCTCAGTCAGTGATAATGTTCTTCTCCCCACTTGGCGGTCGGCTGTGTGAGGGAACCCTATGCTGAGGACAAACGCAGGCCTGGGAATAAATCCATCCCTTGGAACAGGAAGTTAGAGGAGGGTCACAAGCAAGGCCAGGCAGTGAAGGGGGCTGTCTCCCCTAGCAGCCCCTCTTCCCAGCACAACTCTGAGAGGCCTTGATGCGAGTTTGTGCTCAGGACACTCACAAAGGACTCCTGGAGCGGCCTCTGAGCTCAGACAGCTCATTGTCTTGAATTCAGAAATGGCACCTGAAAAGATTTCAAATGAGGCCTGCATTCTGTGATTCATATGGGAATCTCAGCTCCCCAAGGGACCATTGTTGGTGGTGCTGCTGCCAGAGATGAGAATGGGGTTCCCATCAGAGTAGTGCTGAGTTGGGAATGCACCTCACTTCAGCCCTGGTGGTGCTCAAGGGAGAAATATAATTCTAGAGATTGATCCCAGATTGACTATAAACAAGCCAGCACCCTACCAGCACTCTCTCTCAGGCCCTAGACTGTAAAATAAATCTTCATGTTGTGAAATCATCCCACACACAATATCTCCAAGTCTGGGCACATGGGTCTGAAGCAGGTAGGGTAGCGAGAAGAATTGATAAACCAAGCCAGTCAAGAGAGAATCATGGAATCAGTGGCTTTTCCTCATGGCCTCTCATACACCAAAGCCAGACTTTTCTTTATTCTCAGTACAACATTCAACCAGTGTGGGAAGGTCGAGTGATTCAGGTGGGCTTTTACATATCAAAGGGATAGGTTTAAAGGAAAATGGAAGATAGAGGAACACCTTTGTTTTGGGTTAATAGCTGAGTGTCATTTTACACAAGACCACAACATTTTGGTGGTGGTTGTGGTGATGTTTGAGGTGCCACACTTGGCTGTGCTGAGGGCTTACTTTTGGCTTCACATTCAGGAATTACTTTTGTCAGTGCTTTGGGGACCATATTGTATATCAAGGATTAAAACTGGGCTGGCCACATGTATGGCAAGCACTCTACTAGCTATACTAATGCTCTGTTCCCATAGAGTTGTTTTTTTGGTTTTGTTTTGGGGTTCACATCCACTAGTGCTTGGAATTTACTCCTAGCTGTAGACTCAGGGATCTTCCCTGGTAAGGCTAGGTCAGGGGAAGGATTTAAAGCTAGGTTGTCTGCATGTAATATAAGCTTCCACCAGCTATACTATTTCTCCAGTCCTTATACCACGACTTCTTTTTTGTTTGTTTTTGGGCCACACCTGACAGCACTCAGGGATTACTCCTGGTTCTGCACTCAGAAATCTCTTCTGGCAGGCTCAGCAGACCATATGGGATGCAGAGGATTGAACCCAGGTCTGTCCCAGGTAAGCCACATGCAAGGCAAATGTCCTACTGCTGTGCTCCGACCCCTACCACAACATCTTGATCCACCATTTATCAGTGGATATTTGGACAGCCTCCATACCCTGGCTATTGGATGAAGCAAATGAATTTTATTTTTTTAATTTATGTTTTTGTGTCTGGGGATTGGATGCCCAAAAAGGGAGTCACTAAGTTGTATGAAAGTTCTATTCTTCTTTTTGGGCAAAAATCATAGTGCCTTCAAAAGAAGCTGAGGCAGACAATACCAATAGTTCCAGGTTTCAAAAATACTAACAACATGGTACCCAGGGCCTAGGAGCAGCCCAAAGGTCTGGAGGGCACATTTTCCATGTGTCTTCCTTGAGTTCTGTCTCAGCTCTACATGACCCCCCCAAGAAATGTGCTACTGGGAAGCTTCCCACTCCCCTCCCCCCAAAAAAAAACCAACAGTGACAACAAAAAAATAGTTGTTAGAACATGCACAATTATTTCTGTGGCTGTTTTGACATACCACCATTTGTCTAGCATTCTGGTCCAAATGTTTAAGACCCATCAGAGCTAAGATAGGGAGGATTCTACTAAAAAATTGATGAGGGGGCCAGAGAGAGAGCATGGAGGTAAGACGTTTGCCTTTCATGCAGAAGATCATTGGTTTGAATCCTGGCATCCATATGGTCCCCCGAGCCTGCCAGGAGCAATTTCTGAGCATGAAGCCAGGAGTAACCCCTGAGCGCTGCTGGGTGTGACCCAAAAACCAAAAAAAAAAAAAAATTGATGGGAATTCCTTAAAATCCAAGTAACATAAAACTGACAGGCTCCAGAAGACCAGGAAGTTGAATCACTCTAAGTCTGAAGGAGACATAGAAGTCAAAGGAAGGGTCCAGATGTCTATTGGATGTAAAATAATTTATAAAGAGATAAAATACATGTTTAAGCATAGGTGAAATTTGTATATGGGCTGTGTATTAGAGAAGAAACCATAGTTAGGGGCCAGAGCGATAGCACAGCAGGTAGGGGGTACTTGCCTTGCATGTGGCCAGCCTAGGTTTGATCACTGACATCCCATATGGTTCCCTGAGTACTTCCAGGAGTAACTCCCGAGTACAGAGCCATGAGTAACACCTGTGCTACTCATGTGTGAGGAACCCTCTTCTGAGGACTAACACAGGCCTGGAATGAACTCATCTCCTGGAATAGGAAGATAGAGGAGGGTCAAGGCCAGGCAGTGAAGAGGGCTGTCTCCCCTGAGCATCCCTGAGTGTGGCAAACAAAACAAACAAATTTCCCCCCAAACAACAAAAAGCCCACAATGTGGGCCCGGAGAGATAGCACAGCGGCGTTTGCCTTGCAAGCAGCCGATCCAGGACCAAAGGTGGTTGGTTCGAATCCCGGTGTCCCATATGGTCCCCCGTGCCTGCCAGGAGCTATTTCTGAGCAGACAGCCAGGAGTAACCCCTGAGCACTGCCGGGTGTGGCCCAAAAAAAAAAAAAAAAAAAAAGCCCACAATGTATTGTGTGCATTTTCTTTAGGACTCTACAGAGTGGCCTTTGTAGAATGCTTTCGTCAGGGTGTCTGAAATGCACCTTTGTATAGCTCAGCACACACAGCCAAGACAGAAGAGACACTGGCTGGGACAGGACACACAGGCTACATTTCTTCACGGGCAGGGCCTCTTCCAAGCTGCTCCCCTGAGTTGTTTCCTCACCTTTGTTCCTGGCTGATCCATGGAGATCAAGAATTCTGATGCCCTGATTCATCCCTGGCACAGAAATGCACTGGAACGCTAAAGAATCAGAGATGCAACTTCAGATTGTCAGACACGCATGAAGCCACTTTGGAAATGGGCTTTCTGGGCAAATAGCTGTTTTTTTCTCTTTTCGGTGGCTAGAGAGGGAATTGGGTCTTGACCTCTGGTACTCCTGGCTTTGTGCTCAGGGGTCACTGTTAGAGATGTTCAGGGCACCATACACAGGACTTGGGGCTGGACTGAAATTAGCTGTGTTGCAAGGCCTTTTAACCCCTGTCTCTGGTCTTGCTAAGTTTTGTTTTCTCCGAACAAGCATCCCTCCTGTTTTATAAGGTTGCAGGAAACCAAGTCAGAGTGAGTCAGAGCTGTGACCAAATTGGGACGGCTCAGAACATGACCCCTGGTTGCAGATATATTGTCCCGGCAAGGGTGTGAAGCCTCCTCTTTCTCTTTGGGAAATGGATTTGCAGCAGGAGCCAACAGTATTTGAAAAGCACCTCTACACGGGTCATGGCTATGCCAGACCATCTTGGCATCCCACTCCTGAGTTTCTCTCTGGACATAGGCCCCCACCCCACAGGCAAGACTTGGGGATTCCTGCAGAGGAGAAGGGGCTGCACTCATTTCTCTGCATGCATGGAAAGTCAGTCTAGCTTTCGGAGTGAGCGTTAGATACAGCCAGAGTCCACAGTTTGCTCTGTGCGAGGTTTATGTCAGGACACACAAGGGTCAATGCAGGAATGGAGATTTGAGAGCAAGGCACTGGAGTTTAGGAGACGACCTCACTAACATTGAGGTAAAAGTTCTGCTCCTGTGCACCACATAGGCATCAGCTCTGGTAGCAGCTGCTTAGTCATTAGCCCCAGAAAGTTGCCCCCCTCATAAGCTTACTAAGAACAACTTAGTTGGGGCTGGTGAGATAGCATGAAGGTAAGATGTTTACCTTGCATGCAAAAGGTTGGTGGTTCAAATCCCAGCATCCCATATGGTCCCCTGAGCCAACCAGGAGTGATTTCATAGTGTAGAGCCAGGAGTAACCCCTGAGCACTGCCGGATGTGACCCAAAAACCAAAAAAAAAAAAAAGAACAACTTAGTTGAGCTTCTAAAATATGATACTAAAACATTATTATTAATAGTTTTGTTTGTTTGTTTTTGTTTTTGGGTCACGCCTGGCAGCACTCAGGGGTTACTCCTGGCTCTATGCTCAGAAATTGCTCTGGCAGGCTTCCGGGACCATATGGGATGCCAGGATTCGAACCACCATCCTTTTGCATGCAAGGCAAACGCCCTATCTCCATGCTATCTCTCCGGCCCTATTAATAGTTTCTAAATGCTAAATGTCATTTGGTTGAAAATTAATAATCTGTAATAAATGATAGTTGTTTTCTTTTGAGGGGGCAGGTCTGAGCCACAACTAATAGTGTGCTCAGGGATTCCTCCTGACTCTATGCTCAAGAATCACTCCTGGCTGGCTCGGGAGACCATATGGGATGCCAGGGATTGAACCTGGGTCAGCCATGTGAAGGCAAAAATTCTACCCACCGAACTATAGCTCCAATCTGTTAACTGTTTTCTTTCTCTTTTTTTCCCTCTCCTTTCTTTACTCTTTTCATTCTTTTTTTTCCCCTCAAATATTGGCAAACTTTGTGTGCCAGGGGCATTATTTTAAGCCTTTTATGTTGAAAAGCAATTTTGTCTATTTTCCCAGAATTTCTCCAGTTGTTTTCCTCTTTTCTCCCTCCCCTTTATTTATAATTTATTTTCATCCAGCTAGTCTGGCTTTGTGTTGGCTTGTTAAGGCCAATTTGGAAACAAACAACATGTCCAATTATAGGCGTTTAGATGGAAACAACTCAAAAGGTCCAATACTCGTGGGCTGCTTTAAAAGTCATAAAAGGTGTTTTATGTTATGCACAAAATCTTTACAACTGGGAACTAAAGCCCTGTAATATTCAATTTTGCTCAATTCTAAAACTTTGCAACCACATTGGCAGATAAGTTAAACGGCTTTGGGATCAGCACTGGAGGGGTGGGAGGGCATTTGCCTTGATCACAGCTAAACTAGGCTCGATCCTTGGCATCCTATTACGTCCCCTGAGCACGATCAGGAGTGATTCCTGAGTGCAGAGGCAGGCATAACCCCTGAGCACTGCCGGGTATGGTTTGCCCCCCACCAAATAAATAAAATAAACTAGAGGGCCTAGGAGTTAATTTAAGGTTAGGGCACATGTAAGATGGTGACCTCAATTAAATCCCCAGCACTGCATGGCTCCCCCAAGCTTAGAAAATCACCAAGCACCACAAAAGTGATATGGTGGTCCCCAGATTCAGAGTCTGAGCAGCTGGCCTGATTGACAGCTTCCTCTGGAGTGGCCTGGGCCCCCTAAGCACTACTGAGAACCCCCTTTCCCAAAATAAATAAGATATAAATATGTAATTCCCCCCCCAAATTCAGATGAAGTTTTCTGTGCTATAACTTCTGGCTGAAGATCACTTTATTTTATTTGTACCAAGTGAATTGGTGTTCGGTGCATCAAAAGAGAGATGTATAAGTTAAGAGGGGACCAGGGCAGCTCCCCTGTTCCTAGTCACCCAACAATAGACACTTTGACCAGTCAGGGTGAGCCCTGGGTGGGGACACGTGTCTGAACAAAGGACCGAGAGAACAAGGAGGAGACAAACATATAATTGGGGGCTTCACAGCACAGGGCAGGCCAAGGCTTCTAAGTGAAC